>NC_047018.1:7622159-7713428 GCF_902652985.1 Pecten maximus | reverse complement strand
TGAAAAACGACGACCGTTATAGTGAGTTGTGGAGATGAAATAACAGACGATCGTGACCGTTATAGTGAGTTGTGGAGATGAAATAACAGACGATCCCGACCGTTATAGTGAGTTATGGAGATGAAATAACAGACGATTCCGACCGTTATAGTGAGTTGTGGAGATGAAATAACAGACGATCCCGACTGTTATAGTGAATTGTGGAGATGAAATAACAGACGATCGCGACCGTTATAGTGAGTTGTGGAGATGAAATAACAGACGATCGTGACCGTTATAGTGAGTTGTGGAGATGAAATAACAGACGATCCCGACCGTTATAGTGAGTTATGGAGATGAAATAACAGACGATCCCGACCGTTATAGTGAATTGTGGAGATGAAATAACAGACGATCGTGACCGTTATAGTGAGTTGTGGAGATGAAATAACAGACGATCGTGACCGTTATAGTGAGTTATGGAGATGAAATAACAGACGATTCCGACTGTTAAAGTGAGTTGTGGAGATGAAATAACAGACGATTCCGACTGTTAAAGTGAGTTGTGGAGATGAAATAACAGACGATCCCGACCGTTATAGTGAGTTGTGGAGATGAAATAACAGACGATTCCGACTGTTATAGTGAGTTGTGGAGATGAAATAAAACACGATCCCGACTGTTATAGTGAGTTGTGGAGATGAAATAACAGACGATCGCGACCGTTATAGTGAGTTGTGTAGATGAAATAAAACACGATTCCGACTGTTATAGTGAGTTGTGGAGATGAAATAACAGACGATCGCGACCATTATAGTGAGTTGTGGAGATGAAATAACAGACATTTTAAAGTAAAATTCAGTGCTAAATAGGTAAAAAGAAAATAGACCGCACCATTGTTGCAAAGCTCCTACTTTTGCTAAAAGGAATACTCACTTGAAAATAGTATAATTTGGTTTTGATTAGCGATCTAACAAAAGCTGTGGTCATTTAAGGTCTGCCCCCCCCCCCCCCCCCCCCCCCCCCTTGTGTGTATGGATAATTTAAGAACGGTCTCCTCTGTGTGGGTATGGTTTAGTTTAGTTTTAATTAACGATCTATCAACAGCTATGGTCATTTAAGGACTGCCTCCCCTGTGTGGGTATGGTTTGGTTGAGATTTGATTATTTAAGAAATACCTCCCCTTTAAGTTTGTTTACGGTCTAACAACAGCTATGGTCATGGATGTAGAACTGACCTCACCGTCGTATCATGCCAATGACTATTCTGAGAAGGCGATATTGTGGTACCGGTTTGACAATGACTATTCTGAGAAGGCGATATTGTGGTACCGGTTTGACAATGACTATTCTGAGAAGGCGATATTGTGGAACTGGTTGACAATGACTATTCTGAGAAGGCGATATTGTGGTACCGGTTTGACAATGACTATTCTGAGAAGGCGATATTGTGGAACTGGTTTAGCAACGATTATTCTGGGCGGGCAATAATTATACAAAAAAGATGTATTACGTTTCTTATCTGACAACAACACTATTCTTAGAGAGAGTTACATTCGTTGCCTTCAATGAAATTTCAGGGTTGCTTTCATAATTTCTGCAAGGAAGCTCTTCAATTCGAAGAAGAGCTAGAGCTACTGGTTACGGTATTTCGTATGAGAGATATTACGAATGTCGTTGTTTTAATAGGAACACAAAGAAATACCTGGGATAACCTATAATTGTGCACTGAAGTTCTGCGAGCGATTGGTATATAAAAGCATTGTGTGTACTATGTTTACCGCACGCTACGTTATCGGGTATAAGTTATATCAGTAGATGGAGGAAGAGCTCCCTCAGAGATACCTTGATATGGACAATCATGTAGGTCGTGATAAAGAAAGCACACACGTTGTCGATCAAGTTCAATAAAACGTCACGCAGCATATCATATCGACGATAAAGTAACCAAACCAATACATAAATTATAAATCGTAGATAATACCACAGAAAAGTACATGTAGCACATAGGTTGCCAATGATACGGTTAGTACCAACACCGTCAGTCATTACTGCATAATCCTCAATGTAGTCTGTTCCGAGGAAAGCTTCGTTAAATACCAAGGGCTCTCTGTATAAGTTTATATTGGGACATGGAATTTTCCTGTTAGATCGTTAGGTGCTTTCCTATGTACAAATAACAACAACAACCAAACTACATAGGTCCATCGGATTGCCTTATTATACCTGTGAACTTAAAATACCTGGAACATTCTGGCGCCTCACCTGCGATATTTGGGTAGATAGTTCTGTCGTATTCTTGCCTAGTTTGCGTAAAGATTTCGCAAGCTTTGGTGAGGCAAGATTTGTGTAGTTTTAAAGACATTAATTGTGTTTGTAGTCTACTAGTCCAGTCACGAAAGATGAGTGAGTGTAGCACTGGTTGCTAAGCCAGGGAGGATAGAACTCGGGTCGGAGATAGTGCGGTAAGTCAGGGAGGATAGAACTCGGGTTGGAGATAGTGCGGTAAGTCAGGGAAGATAGAAGTCGGGTTGGAAATAGTGCGGTAAGCCAGGGAGGATAGAACTCAGGTTGGAGATAGTGCGGTAAGTCAGGGAAGATAGAAATCGGGTTGGAAATAGTGCGGTAAGTCAGGGAATATAGAAGTCGGGTTGGAAATAGTGCGGTAAGTCAGGGAGGATAGAACTCAGATTGGAGATAGTGCGGTAAGTCATCAGGGATAGAACTCAGGTTGGAGATAGTGCGGTAAGTCAGGGAGGATAGAACTCAGGTTGGAGATAGTGCGGTAAGTCATGGAGATAGAAGTCGGGTTGGAGATAGTGCGGTAAGTTAGGGAGGATAGAACTCAGGTTGGAGGTAGTGCGGTAAGCCAGGGAGGATAGAAATCAGGTTGGAGATAGTGCGGTAAGTCATGGAGGATAGAACTCGGGTTGGAGATAGTGCGGTAAGTCAGGGAGGATAGAAGTCGGGTTGGAGATACCGCGGTAAGTCATGAGGGATAGAACTCGGGTTGGAGATAGTGCGGTAAGTCAGGGAGGATAGAACTCAGGTTGGAGATAGTGCGGTAAGTCAGGGAGGATAGAACTCAGGTTGGAGATAGTGCGGTAAGTCATGAAGGATAGAACTCAGATTGGAGATAGTGCGGTAAGTCAGGGAGGATAGAACTCAGGTTGGAGATAGTGCGGTAAGTCATGAAGGATAGAACTCAGATTGGAGATAGTGCGGTAAGTCAGGGAGGATAGAACTCAGGTTGGAGATAGTGCGGTAAGTCAGGGAGGATAGAACTCAGGTTGGAGATAGTGCGGTAAGTCATGAAGGATAGAACTCAGATTGGAGATAGTGCGGTAAGTCAGGGAGGATAGAACTCAGGTTGGAGATAGTGCGGTAAGTCAGGGGGATAGAACTCGGGTTGGAGATAGTGCGGTAAGTCAGGAAGGATAGAACTCAGATTGGAGATAGTGCGGTAAGTCAGGAAGGATAGAACTCAGGTTGGAGATAGTGCGGTAAGTCATGGAGGATAGAACTCGGGTTGGAGATAGTGCGGTAAGTCAGGGAGGATAGAAGTCGGGTTGGAGATAGTGCGGTAAGTCAGGGAGGATAGAACTCAGGTTGGAGATAGTGCGGTAAGTCAGGGAGGATAGAACTCGGGTTGGAGATAGTGCGGTAAGTCAGGGAGGATAGAACTCAGGTTGGAGATAGTGCGGTAAGTCGGGAAGGATAGAACTCAGGTTGGAGATAGTGCGGTAAGTCGGGAAGGATAGAACTCAGGTTGGAGATAGTGCGGTAAGTCAGGGAGGATAGAACTCAGGTTGGAGATAGTGCGGTAAGTCAGGGAGGATAGAACTCAGATTGGAGATAGTGCGGTAAGTCATGAGGGATAGAACTCAGGTTGGAGATAGTGCGGTAAGTCAGAGAGGATATAACTCAGGTTGGAGATAGTGCGGTAAGTCAGGAAGGATAGAACTCAGGTTGGAGATAGTGCGGTAAGTCAGGAAGGATAGAACTCAGGTTGGAGATAGTGCGGTAAGTCAGGAAGGATAGAACTTAGGTTGGAGATAGTGCGGTAAGTCAGGAAGGATAGAACTCGGGTCGGAGATAGTGCGGTAAGTCATGGAGGATAGAAGTTGGGTTGGATATAGTGCGGAAATTCAGGGGGGATAGAACTCGGGTTGTAAATAGTGCGAGGGAAAGGTTGCGGACAGAAGTTTCACATGAGCGTGTGCAGATAGTCGATTGGATGGCTTTAAGTCCGAGAATACCTATCTGTTAACCTTCAATCTTCCCGGGAATCAGAACGCCGGCCTGCTAGGCTGAACTATTGGTCCAGCATGTCACCAAAACATATTGAGCATTTCTGCGGTTACGAATCTGGCAGTCTGGTGTTTTTTGAGGAGATGAACGAGATAGAGGACGACGACCCATTTTAAAAATAAGATGGTGATCTGGACGTCTGGCCGAGATACAATGTTATATGATTTTTTTTACACAAAACTACATGTATGTATCGTTTCCAGAACCCAGGCACCTGTAGGTTGAGTTCATTCTCCCCGACGCCAAACAGCTGGTCGTCTGTCTTCGATTTTGCCGTGACATGTTCCATGGGTACAGACAGCGAAAGTGGACGAATGCCTTGCAGCATTGATGATTGACATATATAATACACATCAATGGGTCATAAAGGCCAGAATCGTGGAGGTTCTTTATTGTCTTCTGCTTCAGGGATACAGAACACCTTGGGACCAGTCGTTTTTCTCTCCTATTCTTTGTACAGACTTGAAGCATCGTCCTATATATCCATGTTACTTTTACCTCATGTGTCGATAGGTGATGACCCCCAAACGTCTAAAGGACGTCATCCTTGCAATCTCCATCCACCGACATCGGATGTCGAGAGGAGGATATATATTACCAAAACATCCGACATACGTCGGATGTAAATGCTAGGCAGTTTTGAGAGTATACCAGGTAGAGGTGTTTGTCTTAGCTAGGACGTAGCTAGACCAATGAGAATGTGTAAGCCTAGGCGAGGGGTTTGGGAGCAGAAAATTGCTTTATGGATTTTGTAATTGGTATGCAATTGTTTTCAGAGACAGTTATTTTAAAACTTTTTATTCTTAAGAAGACAGATCTAGACTTTAGACAATCAATTCTTTTTTTTGACAATTCGATGTCAAAGTAATTTGCGTTTAACCGTGGTGTTGCAGACATGCAGTTAAAAACGAAACAAAGTTAAGATTGAATGCAATCTGAATAAGTGGATGAATCTTTTCAAATGACACATTAATAAAATTATATTCCTGATTCAAATGTAGTCTTATTATCACCAATCACCAAAAATGATTCAAACTGATATAATTTTGTTATCCATGCTGTTCAAAACGGAATAGATCGTTAATTTATTTCACCAGCAGGTAGCAGTTTTACATTATAACCACCAGCATTAAAACTATGCCGTTTATCTTTTTTAAAGATATTTCTTGTTTGTCTTCATTTTGAATAAATACACTTGTCAACTTTACGAAATCGGAAACATAGAATTGATTGACTAGTCATAGACAAAGTATAATGTGTTTGACATTCCAGAATTACTAGGCTTACATCAATTAAGGTACATTGTACATGGTAGCCGTGTGCACGGTGGTTACCGTACGTAAGTTAGCTTTTCTTCTTACAGTCGTTTTAAAGAAAATAAACAAGACGCAATTTAGCTATTTCCTCATTACAAATACAAAATAATCATATTAATATAATCATCAAGTATATATTAGAATGATTTCAAACAAAGTTTTGTACTAATCTGTATTAGTGTCATTTTCATACATTGTTTTCGGGACCTCCTGGACATTGTTTTGGTCAAAATTTTTCATGCGCAAAATATACGGATAGAAGTTTTTTTTCAGCATTATCAGCCCCAAAAAGGACCTGCGCAAATTACACGAGTTTTTAGGGTAGTTACTAATTTGGTTATTTGATACAAGAATTGGATGTTATGATCATTACTCATATTGAATTCGATGGTTACTTGAAATTTTCGCCCAACACACACAGTAGGAATTTTTATGAGTAAACCCAGGCTTTTTTTCTTATGGACGCTACGCCCCTGTTAGCACTAACCTGTGGTTTTAGATGTACTCTCTGGGTCATGTGGAATGAAATGAATTATCAAAGAGAGATAACTCTTGTGTAGAAATGTATCAAGTGGTACACGTGTTTAGTGATAAAAGCCGTTAGGCCGAGTCTCAACATGTCTGGTAGGCCAGAGGAAACTCATGCTATAAAGCTGTCAACCAAAGTCCATATTCATAAAAAGAGCTTTAAAGACTTCTTAATGTAAATTCTTAACAAAAAGAGATAGTGGTTAACTAGACACTTAGTTAATACACAAGTTGTGGACCACTCTAGAACTAGATCATGTGATATTACATCCTTGTAAAACAATAAATCACAGAGACATGGAATTCATTTATTGAATTTTTTTTGAAAATCTGTTTTTACAATGATATGTTTTGTTATTTCAGATATATTTGATGGAATGTTGAAACAAGTCATATACATGAAGGTGCTTGAGAATTCATGTTAAACGACTCCTCAGACTAATAGAAACATAAAAAGAAATGGACGGATTATCAGCAGTCAGCAATGGATAAGTTTATCATTGTCTTTACCAGGAAGATCTTCATCTAAACACCAACAACAGATCAACGATTCAGTCACTTGAATCCTTAAGATATCATTTAACATCTACTCATCTGGTAAAAAAAAACTTGATCTATTCATACAACTCAAAATTGTTCAAAATCATCCCTCAAACATAGAAGATTTATCCTGCAATTCTGAGTTGTTTAAAACAAACTTGTTCAGATCTTTTACACTCATCCTCCCCAACAGGAAACAGTAATAAGTTAACATGATTTACAATAACTACACATTATACTGTTGATTTATCCACGAACAGCATTCCCATGAACATTGATCCTGTGTATGGATATAAAATGGTCATAGGCTGATTCTATAATGACACGTAGGTGTTGAGCTTCTGCCCCGTTCACCGATATATCTTCATTTTGTAGCTGGCCGTCACCATGTGTCAGCTCTGAAAAATGTGAACAAGTATCAGTACCTGTGTAATACAAAAGATTTGGCCTAGATTATCAAAGTTTAACTGGAGGGAGGACAGCAGTGTTCAAACTTGTGAGATATGATTGATGGAGTAATTTGAAAATACAGCATGAACTCTGTAAAGTCGCACTACATGATGATGAATGGCCCTGCTTAACCAATGCTAATTATAGACTGACATTTTAACATAAAATACAGATCAATATAAATTTGAAAATAAAAATCATATTCAGAAATATCTGTATTTACTTAATGAACAGGAAAAAAAGTGGGAATTTTACCTCTTTCTGTTATCTTCTCAAACTTCAATGGATCAGGGTCTTTACATTTTTCAAAAATAACATTTTTCACTGAAAAAGAAATTTGCCAATTAGTTTTGTCATTCCTAAGTTCTATCTATTCTAATATTACATTGGGTGATGCTGTACCATGAATAATGGATATAAATATATATTTATACAACAGGAATGTAATTTCTTCATGTATTCACTGCAGCTCTGTAAAGAATACTCGTGTTCAAAGCTTTAAATTTGACATTCTTAATAATGAACAACAGTAGTTTGACATTCTATCATTAAGAATATATAAATGAACTCTCAGTTTCTATCTTAATTTTTTTTTACAAATAAATTGTCTTTTGCACTCAGTCTAGTACTAAATTTAATGCTTACAAAATTATAGCCTACTACGAGGGCCGATTGATAAGATGTGAGACTCGTATTGAAGGAGGTACTCAAGGATGTTCTTTTTAAGTCCTACACTATTCTCTGACTATATAGGGCCTTGTATCCAAGGACTGGTTTGGTTTGTTTATATCGACAAGGTAGCACTCTCAAGTAAACAAGACAAATGCAAGTTGCTTTTGAAAAAATGGACAAAATTGGTTAGGGTGAAAGAGTCTGCTATTGCCATGGCAGCCATTCACGATTGTGGTGATAAATTGATTGAGCATCCACCTTATTCATCTGATCTCGCTCCATTAGACTTCCATCTATTTTCAAAACTGAAAACAGTTATTTCAGGCACCCTAACGTTAACCCTAACATGCAATGGATAACTTTCTGAACAGCTAGGAAAAGGAGTTCTATAAAAGTGGCATTGAGGCCCTTAAACACTGCTGGCAAAAGTGTATAGATACTGCGAAGGGGATTATGTTGAAAAATAATACAATATGTCTGGCAAAATTCAAATCCTTCAATATGAGGCTCACAACTTATCAATCAGCCCTCATAAGTGTGCCATTCCCTTACACTACAGCGTGATTGAAGCTTTGAATTTGAAACCAAAGACACTTACCATTTGAACAACATAATTCAATCCTTGCAATGTTGACTACTGATGTGAAAGTTATAATGAATTCCTGAGGAAACATTCCAGTCGACGACCAAAATGTTTGGGTGTCACTGGAAAAATAAAGCACATGTATCTGTTGAATGACACTTGACGTTGTACTTTCCATATCACGCCAGCATTAACTTTGATAATACTGTAATCACAAAATATTTAATATCATCAAATATAATAACAGAATGCTAAATAAAAGAGTATATAATTATTATATTCAAGCAAATAAATGACTGGTGTTGATCAGTATAGTAAATTTTCAAAATCAGGATTTTGATCATGTCAAACAGCTAATTTATGTTTAAGTGTTTAATGGTGTCATGCTATTACTTCTTTTTTCATGAATCCATCATTAAATCCACAAAAATAGCACTCAAAGACACACAATCACGATTATTTACATATCTATGCCTCATTCCGGTCACAACTTGAAAATGGCGGTCCGTTAAATACAAAAATATATAAAGCAAGAACACATGAAAAGCTATTTGCTTTAATTGTATTTGTTTCGCTTTGTACACACATTCCGTATTTTTTACAACCAATCATCAATATAATGCCGCCAAGTTTGAAATATGTTACGTGAGCGGTGGAATGATGAATATGTAGCAAAGTTTTTTGCGTCAAAGTATTATTAATTTGGTGTGAATTAGTGATTGGACTAGTACTGTTTACTGTAAATGGGATAAATAATACCTAAACTGCAAGTACACCAGTACCATTGTCAACAAGTTTAGACTTATAAATACTGATATCATTGGCTCAATCTTTCCGTCCTGAAATCAGTGTCAAATAGGGTTTGGCTGCTAAACGTCAGGCGTAGGCATCAGAACCAAAAAATAGCTAGAGACCTTTAGCTAGCTGATCTCATGAAGTAGTCTAGATCTGGCACCACATAGATAAACACCTTAAAGTTAATACAATGATATTATTGTAACTGTTTTACAAAAAAAATCTAGATAAGCTCTCTGAATTCTGAATAAAAACTAGGTCATTTTAATTTTCAATATTGAATATTTTGTTTTTAATGTTTCTGTAACTAAGCCGTATTCCTTTACAAATATACCCATCAAAACATTTGTGGAGTGGCTCATCATTGATTTTAAACCGTTTGGTTATTTCTCAAAAATCTTACTCGCACAAGTACAGTGAAGCAGCTCCATAAAACTGACACTGCACGTGTGTCAGTCAATATGTCAAAACTAAGCCGTATTCTTTTACAAATATACCCATCAAAACATTTGTGGAGTGGCTCATCATTGATTTTAAACCGTTTGGTTATTTCTCAAAAATCTTACTCGCACAAGTACAGTGAAGCAGCTCCATAAAACTGACACTGCACGTGTGTCAGTCAATATGTCAAAACTAAGCCGTATTCTTTTACAAATATACCCATCAAAACATTTGTGGAGTGGCTCATCATTGATTTTAAACCGTTTGGTTATTTCTCAAAAATCTTACTCGCACAAGTACAGTGAAGCAGCTCCATAAAACTGACACTGCACGTGTGTCAATATGTCAAATGTAACCCCCCCCCCCCTTATACTGGTTCAGTTCATTTACAGGAATTTACTCGGTATTAGCGCCTAAATATATTCAATATTTACCCGTCTATCATATTCTCCGGTGGGTAATTATCATCGCTAGATGTCGCCAATACCACGCCAGCACCAGCACTTCTCAAAGCAACATCAAACATTTCGCTTGTTTCTTTTCTTTCAGCTGTCAAAAATATTTAAGGGTGCGCATGTGCAAACAAACATTTCCGGTAGAGTCGAAAATTAGATTACACCTGTCGGCAAGTGCGCGAAACTTCGAAGAGCTTTAGGTAAGAAGACAGCGCGAGGCGCTTGCATACGAAAAGTTAATTTAAAAAAATATATTATGATTTTACAGGGGCTTGTTCATTCCTTTGTGAATGTAAAGAAATATGGTATGACCAGAGACCTATATATAGGTCTCTGGTATGACAGAGCAAAGGTGCTTAGCACGTTTATAAGTCGAAGACCGACTACAGACTAATATATACTAGAACCCTACTCTAAGCTTTATACAGTATACATTGCATTAGTCTGTAGTCAGTCTTCGACTTATAAACGTGCTAAGCACCTATGATGGATGCATGCACCCGTGATTACCGCTGTGCTTTATATGGAAGGTTTAATTGAAGAAAGACAATAGTAGGCCTTTCAATTATATTGTGTGTACTGACAGTATTGTTTGTAGGTTCAAATTAAAGAACCGAATTTGTTTTGCTGACAAAGAAATAGTTAATATGATGTGTTTTCCTGATTTGCAGTCCCATTGAACGAAATTGCATGTCAAATGTGAACCTTGCTGGACAAAAATTGTTTCGGTGACAATAAATGTGTAATTTTGTAAACCGTGTGTTAACTAAGTAAGAGTTACTTCCCTTGCACCATCAGATGAATGGATTTGCCCTGCGGATTTGGCATGAGAAAAATGGATCTAAATGAAAAATTTCTGGTACAGGATTCTGTTTCCTCTACATCAGACTCAGTACATGATATTTGTTATAATAATAGGTTTTGAATGTAACAACAACTAACAGTTCATAAACTAGCCTTCAAATCGTAAAATAAATCAACTTTTTTTCCAGTGATTATCCAGTTCATTTTTGAAACAACTAAAACTATTAGCACATACTACATTTTCTGGTAAGTTATTCTACACATTTACAGTACGTAGTAAAAAAACTATTTTTCCTCTTCATAAGTGAAAACTGTTCTAGGTATATTTTCAGAGAATTTCCTCTATTTCTGATTGGAAACATCTTTACATAATTTTTAAAAAGCCGGTTACATAATAGGAATCCATAGTTATCCATAGTATCCATAGTTAAAAAGTTGGTGAATGCCTGTACTGTGTAGCTTAAATGTCTCGTGATGCTTAGTGAGTGAGCTGGTCACCTGTTATAGTCTATTATACTCCTATTTTTTACATTAGCAACATGGACACAGTTAAACCTCAGATTTGGTTTGACAGCAAGCAAAACACTGAGCCTGAGCCAGTTATATACTGTTTTAACTATGGATATGATTTCTATGGATAATAATGGAATGCATGTAACTGTGGTAATATATGTATACCTTTTAAAAATCTGTTTCCTACTGACAAAGCAAGGGAGAATTTCTTGTCAAGAGATCTCTTTGCTCAGTTTTTAAATGATCTCAAACTTGGTAGACACTATTTTCATCATATTCAGTTTAGTTTCCCAAGTTTTGGATTCTGTAAATATTGAAAGAGTTATTGCCCTTTGTTTTTATTTAAATCTTGTCTGAAGACTACTTTTTTCAGGTTTCAACTGTTTGAAACTTGGCTGGCTTTAATTCATAAGCATGAAATGTAGGCTACTCTTCTTGTTTATATAGAATTTTGATTAGAGTTAATGCATTTGGCTAATTTTTTAAATATAATTTGGAATCTCTTTCCTCAGTTCTCTGTTTCTATGAAATTAGTAGGATTTATTGTTGTTATATCTATAGTTGTGGTGTCATATTTAAAGCCATTTTGAATGGTGGGGTGCCAATATGCATCATTCTGCATCTGATGCATGATCTCTGAGCTGTTATTGTTTTCATTTTCAACTCACTGGCCCTTTGAACATCATGTAATGGTGAAATTTTCAACTTTTCCAACATAAATGAATAGGGGCAATTAGTAAATGAAAAAAAAAAAAAAAAATCCCAGAGGCAGAGGGATGGGGTCTAATAAGGAAGTCAAAATTTTTATCAATGTTGAGGAGTGCTTTTCAACTTCATTTGCTTTGGAACTTCTTTTGAACCAGAAAGTCAAATATTAGGTAAAGGAAATTATTGACTGTGCATGGTAAATGGCATTGACAGACACAGGCAGATAAAAAAATAGGAGAAGTTTTGTAAAAATTACTGAAATATCCATTTGGAGGATGCAGACTGATCTCTGGGCCTCTTTTTATGTATACCATAAGGGAGAGATAACCATCAAAATTAACATGTGAAAGTATGATAAATATGTTACACCAATCATACCCTCAGCTTTCCTTTTTCAGAGGAGCATTCCAGTTATCCACCAATGCACCATGATGGATTTCATGAGAAGTTGAGATTTTACATTGCTTTAAATAACCATGGTTACCACACCAAACTCTCTGCTGAAACTTGCTATAAAGTTTGTTTCTCAGCACCTTGAACTAGTGGAATCGTTAGTTGGTTTTCCAGAAATTGTTGGAGAACTTATCTTTAGAGAAGCAGAATCCAGTGGTAAATTTAATTACCATGACGATGAGTACCATGATTGTCTGAGGAGATTAGTACTGTTCACAGAAGCATATGGAGAAGTTGTCCTGGCAAAGCTATCATTGACTAGGAGATGGTCAAGTCTCCAACTGTATAAATGCCACCTGCAGATATTCCTGGACCTGACTGAGTTGGAGCTGGCTCGGTGTGGACTAGAAGATGCTGATGATCTGTTACCACACATTGGCCAGCATCTCACAAAGTAAGTTGAATGCTAGCTGTAGTCCATCATTTTATATATATATTAAAGTCTGATCCAAAGTAACTAAATCATGCCTGTATGTTGATGATTCCAAATAAGTTATCCTCTTTCTGTGATATATGATACTTCATAGGTGATTTTCCTCCAAAATATTAATGGAACAATGAGGATGTTTATCATAAAAGGGGAATCCATTCTAATCACTATATAGAAGCTAAAAAATCACAGGGATTTCAACTGACCCTTGATATTTAGCAATTTCAGAATTTAAATCTCAATTGTGATTGGTCGAACATTGGTAAAATAGACTTGAAATAACAAACTCCCAATGATCAAGTGAACTACCTCAATGTTTAAGTAATTGCAGCAAAGAGTACTAAAATTCTCTTAAGTATATTGTAACCCTGGTAAAAGTTTTTATCAAATTGATACCTGAAAATGAAATGATTTAATGAATATTGAAATACAACTAATAAATGGTATCATGAACTTTGTGAAAGTCTTTGTAATGTGTTTCAGGTTGAAGCATTTGTCACTCAAACAGAACAAGCTGACCGACAAAGGATTAGTGAGACTGACTACGCCTTACAGAGTGATGGGGGTTGGCCCAGAGAAGCTAGCACTTCTTAACTTATCAGGTAATGTCAGTTCGTGTCAGGAGACACACCTGATGAGTTTTCACCTGTGTGTTGTAGGTTGTTTTACTGGTAGGTACTTTAGATCTACATGTATATACAATTCGTTTTTGTGTAAGTCCAGTAAATACCAGCCGTGTCCTACCTACTTGGCTGTTTATAATTAGCTCAGACATTCTTTAGAGTAATAGTCATGTCGGCAAGTAGTTTCACATTTCTAGCAGTGTAGGCATTGGAAAAAAATGACTTCTGTAACAATGATGCCCATGTACATGTAGAGACAGAAGTTATAGATAAAAAAAACTTCTCTGACCAGAAAAAGGCTTGTTTCCTGGAGGGAGAGTATTACTTCTGTAAATACTAGCTGCTTAATTCTTACTTACTCCACTAGTGTGAATTTCTTGTTTGCTCATTTTTAAGAGTTTTAGTTTAGTCCTGATCATGAGTTTGACCCCCAGTGAAGGTCAGTGATACCTTCTTGGGACATTTCAGCATAGGGCCATTAGGGGTTATGTCTGCAATTAATGTACCTTTTTAGATCATCTGACCCAAAGTGTTGCAATTTTTTTGAGTTGGTCTTAAATCTGATGGACGCATTATTCAAAACAAACATTATAAACTTTTTGTACAGTTTCACCAGTGTCATCAAGCTGGAAATTGGTGGGGATGTTAAGGAAGGGAGGCCGACAAATTTATTTTAAGGTTGCTCATTAATCAAAGATGGTGCCATGGACAACCTACAGAATTGAACAATCTCAATTATTGTCTACCACTATACTGCTACTGACTGTGCATATACTACAAAGTAGCAATTGTATACTACTACTAGGGCCTGTTTAAGTCAGATGACTGTTAAGGCCCAGAGGCCTTTTGTTTCTTTTGTGTCCATTCCAGAAATGCCACATACACCACAAAATAATATGTGTGGGAGAATTTTCTAAGCCGAATGGCCTCCCTGTATTTAGTGCAGATTTCCTCCTCTCGTAACTTTCCCCCTCCTGCGAATTTCCAAATGTACAGTTTGTTATAGCCAAGCAATGCCACATTTAGACACTGCTGTAGGAATAATTACTCTTTGACTTGTTAATGTTACATGTAGTTCGTTCTCTACAGATAATCAAGAAATCACTGGAACTGGTGTTCTTAAGTACTTGTGTGCTTTCCTGGACCTGAGTGAGATCAATATAACAGGAACGTCTATAAAGGTACATATTTAGGGCCCCATATTGGAGATACAGGTGCCCTACAGCGATCGCTCTGTTTGTCAGTCTGGTTGGCCAGTTTTCTGGCCACCATCTACAAATTAAATTAATTCCCTGCTGATAAATTGATCAATTTACATGAAATAAGGTCAGGACATTAAGTTCACATAAATACATACTATGGTAAAAAATCAAGGTCATTAGGCCTAAAGGTCAAGGTCAAGGTCAAATTTTGTATATTTTCACTGATGAACATTTTGTTATGACATGATGAGCCAGATCTAGAGTTGGTCAGATTTAAACAAGGATTCAACTAATCAAAAACCAAGGTCAGTGGGTCAAAGTTGAAGGTCATGTAGGTTCAAATTGGATGTCTGACATTGACACTGGCTGCTAGTGGGGAAGATTTAAGGTTTTAAATAAATCATATCTAAGCTGAGGTGGAAGAAAACCAAGATTCACATCATTGTACATTTATAATGTCTAGATATTAAATGTCAACCTCAGCAATATAGTGTATATGCATGACTTCTTGATGATTATTGGAGATACGTATATTTAGCCACACAAGGGGGCTCTTGCTGACCTGTCAGTGTTCTAGTCTACTATGAAGCATCATTGTTTGTGTAAAAGTAAAGGAATTTCTTTTATCAGAAAAAATAGTTGGTTCACCCAAAGAAAGAGAAGAATTTAACTAGAGGTGTTCAAATAAATTTCCTTAAATTGACTAAAATCCCAGGTTGCAGGGGGATATTTACTTTTGAATATTTTTAGATAATAACAAAGTTGATGATATAAGCTCATTGGGAATCTTGTGCAGAGAGCTTGTGTTGACATTTGAAATCCTGTTTCATTCCAGAGAAGTGAGGCTCTGTTAAAGATGTGGAAGTTTGATATAAGGAGAGGGAAGCAGTACCACTCCTGATGTGATAAATACAGGATGGGCTGAAAAGGTTGTGGATAACTGGGCAGTGCAAGCTGAACAGTCACTGGTTCTAACAGAAAACGAAAAATCCACAACACAACGCTTCTGTAAGTCTGAATACAACTGTTTCCAAGTATGATACAGAATATAATTCCAAACATATATGCATTGTGGATCATATATCATGAATGTCATGTTGTTTTTTTAGTGAAAATGGAAGTAGTATTAATTGTTTTCCGACAATATTCTTTGGCAATTATTCAACGAGTTCTACTTTAAAATGGACTGACTGGGACAGGCAAGCATATAATTACGTGTAATTCTTGTGACATTTGAAGTTTGTTATTGCAATTTCTCAAAAAATTCTTGGAATTTTTATACGTATGTTCCTCTTGGTCTGTAATTGTGAATTTTGAAATTGATCAGAAAAAAAGGCCGACTTGACCATTTTAAATTTTTCACATGAAATTTGTCATTTTGTCGTTTTCCTTGATCTCCAGTTGTGCATATTGAACTTTGCAACTGATTGGAAAACAAATTGTCTGACAGCTGTTGGCTGCCAGTTTGAATTTGGTCAGTTGATTTGTTATTTCGCTATTTCTCAAAAATCTTAAGGGTCTTTTTCAAATTTGTACAGTATGTCGCATATGGTTCCCCTTGGTCTCTAGTAACAAATGAAGTTTGTTATTTCTACTTAAGATTTACTAGAAAAACAATTCTCAAACTTTATATCAAGGTGTCCCTCAAGGTTGTGCCCATTGCATTCTCAATCTGGCCAGGAATACAAAATGGCTAATAGATAAGCATCTTGGATTTTGAGTCAAATTTGATTATTGCCATTTCTTGAGAAATACTGGAATATTTTTCTCAAACCCAATACACATTGATCCCTAGTTGTGCCTGTGTATGTTCAATTTTGAAAGTGATTGGAAAAATAAAGTGTTGTACAGGTAGTCATCTTGGATTGTAACACTTATAATTTGTTATCAATATTTTCCTTTGAAATACTGAAATCATGAAATGTGAGTTCCTCTTGTTACAATTGAAGTTTGTTATCGTAATTTATCAAAAAAGTCTTGATGGAACAATCTTTCTCAGATTTCATATGTAGGTTTCCATAGGCCCCTAGTTATGCATGCTCAATTTTAAGACTGATCAGGAAAACAAACAATGGCCAATATGCAGCTATTTTGGATTCTATCAGTTGAAAGTTGTTAGAGCTATTTCCTCACAGAAAGTTCTTTATTAGATCTCATTCAAAATATCCCCTTGTTATTTAATGATCAAGAGGAAGAAGGGAAAAGTAAAGAAAATTAGTCTTGCATAAATTCAATAAAGATAATTCAATGGTGGGGCGCCAAGATTTCTCTTTGATTTGTATTTAAATTCATTGTATTTTCATTGTTGCTTTAACTTTGTGCTATTTTTTTTCCTTTTAGATTCAAGCAAGAGAAAAGATGATGCAAGCTCTTTAAAATCTAAAGGTGCTTTTAAGAAGACAGTCAGTGGTTACAATATAATACTGTCCAGAATTAAGGTGGAAGGTACAATATCTATAAACATATCTACAGATTTTCTTCAAACAAAAGACAGGATCAATCGGCACGAAACACTTCATCATCCTGTTACATCTGGACATTCGATTAGTGAATTAAATAGTAATGATAGCACCAATGTAATGGCTGGTTCAGGTAGAGAGTCGGTGATTCAGGATTCAGAAATGATGATTGGATATGGAATGAATGCAATCAAATCTATAAACCTTACAACATTTACATCCGACCAAAGTCTTGGAGACCAGCGTGTTATTACTACAGAAGAGACAGGTTTACAAGTAGCTAAACGCAGAAAAATTAATATTTGTAGGCGAGAGACCAAGTCAAATGATAGTCACAAATCCAAATGCATGGACACAAAATTCGACCCACATTTATCAAAAGATATTTGTAAAGAGAGTATCAGTGATGATATAGAAACAAAATTTCCCAACCAAATCACTTCAGCTAAAGCAGTGAATAATGAAATGACAAAAAACGATCTAGATATGATGATGGGGTATTTAGGATCAAAACCTTTGACAACTGGAGATCATGAAAGTCAAAGATCCATCAAACACAGAATCTATGGCGAAGAAATTCTTGATAAAAAGGAGGCAAAGCTGAAGTTTTTTGAAAAAGGGTGAAAAAGAACTGATGAAAGCATGTACAAAGGATTCAGCGAGATATTTGAAGAGGAAAAAATCAATGTGGAACCATATCAACAGTAATGCATCATAATGTATCACCAGTTAAAATGGCATGATTTTAATGTAACACATAAACATAAACTTGTCTCAAAGTAGTGGGGACTTACTGTAAGACACTCAGTGGAATAACATTTGCTAGTCATTTTCGTGAATATATATGGGCTTGATAACCAGCCATGGACTTACTTTGCTGGGCAAATATATTATACAATATCAATTAAATTTTGTAATACATTTTACTGCATACAATCTATTTGCTGTAATTAAATTCAATAGACGGCAAATATCCTATTTATCTTATTGTGAAAATGACAAATTTCAATTATTATGAATATTCCATACAATATACATGTAATGTACAAAATATGACCAAGATATTAGGTGTTTGTCAACTTTCAAGGTCAACAAACTTCTACAATGATATTTGTATATAGTCCTAGGAGGTTGAATTTGATCAAATGAATAGCCTAAACCTTCAAGGTCAAGGGTATTAAAACAAGGAGTAATTTTTATATAAGAAAGACCAGACAGACAGATGCCTACTATTACACTTATCTGCCAGTAAGTCCAGATTAGTCTACAATGACACTTACATAGAATATTCAGAGTGGATAATTACTGAAAAGATGCCCCTCACCGACAAATTAACTGTAACATGGTGATCACATTCATACCCCTCACTGACAAATCAACTGTAACATGGTGATCACATTTATTGTACAGTATAGATGTTCCTATATTCCTATAATGTATTGGATACATGGAATTTGTTACTGTGATAGGTTGCTGTGGTTGAGTACAGGACTTGCATCTCGGGTCACCAGCACAGTATTTGCCAAAACTGTCAGGTTGATTGCCAGCAGTGTGTGCCAAAAATGTCAGATCGCCAGTAGTGTTTGCCAAAATAGTTAGGTTACCAGCAGTGTTTTGCAAAAAATGTCAGATCGTCATTAGTGTTTGCCAAAATAGTTAGGTCGCCAGCAGTGTTAATTGCCAGAAAAGAAAATTTGCACATGAAATGTGCACTTGTAGCAAACAGTTGCATTTTTAAACAAGGCAAACTAAGAAATGCATACCAAATGTGAAGAAAAACAGTTTATTAAACATGCAGACATGTCAATTGTCTAACCACCAAAACTGCACACACTGGACTTTCCTCTTGTACACCTGGCAAGATTAATCAAAATCTCATGTTCCTTTTACAGTGTCAACATACAATAAGCAGAGTAAAATACTTTAGATTCAGTCACTTGAAACCTTGTTTGACAAACTTTGCTTCATGTCATAACAAAACATTTAAAAGTAGTTAAAACAAACAAAATCTTACCTTGACCTTCAATCAGCCGAATTCTTGTATTGAGACCAACTTTGTTTCACAATGGTCACCAGTGAAGACACAAAATTTGACCCTATGCCCTTTGATCTTGACTTCTGGCCAGTTAACCTATTGTATAACGTACTACAACCCACTGTTAATAGTTTATGTAAATTTGATTCCCCTTCACCAAAAGAAGCTGGCCAAAAATGGATCAAATTCTTTCATACTACAGAAGAATGATTTTAAGAATTTGCTATATTTCACAGTTGGACCCTGCACCATCCCAACATTTATACAAAATTGATTCCCCTTCCTTCAAGGATGCTTCAGAACAAATTTGGTCAAAATCTAATCAGTGGTTCATGACTATAACAACAATTTCTTTCATCATCGACTATCTGTCCATAAACAATCCTTGTTATCACCATTTCTTGAAAACTACTGGAAAAGGGATACTTTATGTGTGCATGGTCAGTAGATGTGGTCATTTAATTTCAAGTCTGTTCAGGAAAACAAGAGATCCAAGAAGGGTCTTGGTGCCCACCATTGAAAGTACTAAAATGATCTTTCTCAAATTTCATATGCAAGTTTCCCCTTGGTCTCTAGTTGTGCATATTGCATATTGGGACTGATCAGAAAACAACAGGCAGCCATCTTGGATTTTGACAATTGAAGTTTGTTATCACTACTTCTCAGAAAGTACAAAAGGGATCTTTCTCAAATTTCATATGCACGTTTCCTTTGGTCCCTAGTTATGCAGATTTCATTTTGGGACTTATCGGAAAACATTGCGCACAGGCAGCCATCTTAGATTTTGATAATTGAAGTTTTTCGCTACTTCTCTGAAAGTCCTAAAGGGATCTTTCTCCTGATGCATATGTAAGTTCCCCTTGATCCCTAGTTGTGCACAAGGCATTTAGGAAACAATCATGAAAATAACGTGGTTGACAGGTGGCCATGTTGGATTTTGACAATTGCATGCAGGTTGCTCCTGCTATATCGTGTTATACAAAGTTATTAAATGTTTTGAAGGAAGAATGAAAGAAAGGAAAACGAGGGACCAAGGGGAAACAACAAGAAATTTTAGAAAGATCCCTTCGGTACCTTCTGTAAAATAGCGATAACAACCTTCAATTGTCAAAATCCAAGATGGCTTCCTGTTGGCCATGTTGTTTACCGACTGGTCCCAAAATGCAATATGCATAACTATGGACCAAGGGCAACCTACATATACAATTTCAGAAACTTTCTGAGAAATAGCGATAACAAACTTAAATTGTCAAAATCGAAGATGGCTGCCTGCCAGTTTTCCGATTGGTCCCAAAATGCAATGTGCTTAACTACAGACAAATGGGAACCTATGTATGAAATTTCAGAAAGATCCCTTCAGTGCTTTCTGGGAAATAGCGATAACAAGAATTGTTTATGGACAAAAGGCTTTGAATCTGATGATGGTGGGCTAAAAAGATCAGTCTTTTATTTGACCGATATGGATCATTCAATGGTGGGCGCCAAGATCCCTCTGGGATCTCGTGTTGAGAATCAAAGTTTGTTATCAATGTTTCTTGAAAAGCACTGGAGGAATATTTTAATTTTTCAGAAAGTTCTTAGATCTTCTTGTTATTAGATAAGTAAAAGGAAAGAAGGGAAACATAAAAAGATATGTCCCGATGTAAAAACAAGAAAGATCATTCATCAACCTTATGAAATGTTGACAGGCAAAACCCCAGACCGGGTGAGCTCATAAATGGACAGACAGATCGACAACCTGATAACTATATGTAAGCACCCTAATTACATAACACTTTCCATATAGTGGTAACACACTGACCATGAAGTCCAAGGTGTGTGAACTCAAGTGAAGTAAATTTTGCACAACTTGAAATTGAATTCTGGAATGTGAACAATTTTAGTAGGATATACCATAAATTCAATGCAAGTGTACCCATGCTCTAAATAAGGAATTCCAATGACAAGCAGGAGATGGAGCCCAAACTTTTCTTTGATGTAGGTAAAAGGTCAAAATGTAGTTCAGAGTGGCCTACTTTGATAAATGATGCACTGCCTCACCTAGGTGAACCCATGTCCTAAGTATGAAGATTCAGTGAGAAGTATTACCAGTATAGGAGATATGCGCCGGACAATATGACAGGATAAAGAGTGGAAAGATGGGACAGACATAATGCAAAACTAGTTACCCTACCCCGTTCCCATTTGGGGACTAAAAGAAAATGGCACCTCATACACATGCTTTCAAAGTTTATAGTTTACAAATAAAATATTTTGGACACCAGATGATATTATACAATTATTGCCCTTGTTCCGGGTTGACATGAATATTTGACCACCCGAGAGGTGTCATGTCACCCGAGGGCGTAGCCCGAGGGTGACATGACACCTCAAGGGTGGGCAAATATTCATGTCAACTCGGAACAAGGGCAGTAATTGTTTTATTATACCGAAAAAAACATAAGTGAATTAATTTTGGTATCAATAAGTTTATTTATTACTATCAACAGTTTTTAAGAGGTACCCCATCGTCTTTCTGGACCCGGCATAAAATTCTCCCAGTTGAACTTTCAATGTATGGACGTCGAAGTTTTCACAATCCTTTGGTCTAGGCCTACCTGTTGCAGATAGGAAATGTCTAAAGGAATCCACGGCCACATTGATGACCCTTTTGGTGTTTTTAGAATCCTTTTCTTGCAATAATTTCGCCAATTCCTCCTCTGTTGGCAGACGATAGCGTCCGCCGGCAGCCATTGTTGTTGTCAAGCAGAATACTCGGAACTTCTCTGATTCGACTACTTTTGAAGACGTTACGGAAGAGAGTTCCGAGTTGGGGCTCACGAGAGGGTGACATAACTATTTTGGAGGGCTCACGAGAGGGTGACATAACGAATGTTTTTAATCACGTGACATGGTTTTCACTAATCAGAAGCTGTGATACAAGTCTGAGGTATAATAATACTTATTGGTGGCAGCATATGAAAGTGATTCAGTCATAAGACAATAGCATGATCACAAATAACATAACCAAGACTTCATTCTCAAACATTTAATGTTCTAATGACACTAAACAAATTAACTGAATAAAGACTACCATAATTTGATGTTAAAATATTTCATTTACTGGAGATTTTTCATCAGTGTGCAAGTATTAAATAATTACTGCAGATGGTACATAATTTATTAACAAGACCACCATGTATATGGAAGTAACTGAGCCAATTTGAAAAAGGGTTGTTTCATTGAAGTGTGCGCTAAAGGAATCTGTACAAGAGATACATGTAGCTGCTCGTATCCTGTAAAGACTGACAGTTATGACCTAAGGCATAAAAAAGTACTGTTACCTGGTTGCTATCATATTAATCTTTGAGCCCATTCAAAATTTTAAGAAAGCACTGTTGAATTTCTTATCATTATCGTACATAATTATAATATTTTTCAATCACTACATATCTGCACTTTTTTTAACCTACCTTCGTTTTGCAGACACATCAAATTTTCTTTAGGGACCTTTTAATGTGAAATTCTTAAAATGGTAATAAGATTTACATTCCAGTGTACAACCAATTTAACTCTGCTCAGGAATTTAGGATAAGAAACAACTTCCATAATTCATAGTTTCATATAAATTGGGTGAGCATTTTCTGTACATAGAAGATGTTCTAGGCAGATTTCTAAAAAGCCACCCACCCCCTGCTGACTTCCCCCAGAAAAAAGAATTGAAGCCTTATCAAAATCCATCCAATATTCTTATAGATAATTAGTATTCTTATAGATAATTAGATGTTGACAGACATCCAATATTCTTATAGATAATTAGATGTTGACAGACAAACAAAGGGATTAACTTCATACTTTGTGACAGACTTCGTGGTGGTTGCATAAAAGAAACATACTTACCGTTAAAAATCAATGTTAATTTGTTGGTTTATAAACAGCTCGATAAGAAATGATCACTTCAGTCTTTGAAACAGACATTATAATAGTGACATGGCGATATATATTTCATATTAAATTCACTAACATAAGCAATCAAAATTCACTGTTTCATTAAACATAATATTGATTATAGTAAACCAGGTTCAATGTTCTGGATGGGTATTGATCAACACTATGAATTATTTGATTTCACATTAGTTTCTATTTTCAATCTGACACAACAGACTACATGTATTCCATATCATAGTAAACATCTCTCTCTCTCTTTGTGTAAAGTATGGAAGTCAAAAATAAACTGCCTGATATTTCATGAGATGTCCAGGATTATACACATCACATAAAAATATATCCTGTGTTTGTAGCTAATGGAGGAAATGTTGATTCCATGTAAAACTAAAACCTGACTCGATACAATACACACGTCCCACACACTAACAAGCTGGTGATAGTCTGTACTGATGATGATGAGTGGTGCACTCCAGATATCATTCATACTGCGTAATCAACGAATAAAAATGGGGTAAACATCAACATAACCTGTACATTAGGAGTGATAACATCCCAATGTCCAACATGAACCACTGTAATGACATATATACATGTACTATGAACATGTAAAAACAAATTTAAAACTAACTTCAATACATCCACATGTACTTCAAACCAACTAACGTTCAATTTTGAATTTAATATTTTATGTACAATAAAAAAAGATATATTTTTTATGGCAAGCCAAGTTGATATTTATTCAGGGAGCAATGATGGTCCAGTATTTTACCAAATTAGATATCTTAGATATGTTAATGAGATATCTTGTATGTTTATAAGATATTTATTTAAAGTATATGTGATATCTTATATAATACATCTTTTACATTATATAAGATACCTCAAACTTTTTTATGAGATGTCTTATATATTATATATGATATCTTTTAAAAGATATATGAAATATCATATGATAGATCTTATATAATATAAATTTAAGATATAAAGAAAAGTTTGTGAGATATAAAGAACAAGTGAGACCAGCAAAAATTAAAGTTTGTGAATGACTGCTCCCTCTGTAAGGTCACTTCGGTTTTAGAAGCAAATTGGCACTATTAGCGATGTTTACAACATGTCAACTTCTTTTCACGCCGAATTAAATGATAGCAGATTATGATTACGACAATTTGAAATCGGTATCAAACCATTATACGTAGATTCAGCTTCTGCCATATGTTCTAATAAGATATTTTCTGAGCTCCTTCACTGAGTTGGGTAGGGTTTCTTATCTCAAATTCAAATCCTGTACTTTAGAAGATATCTTATAAAAGAATGATATCAGATATCTCATTTAATTTTGTTTATAATATATCAGATATCTTATTTTAATACAAAGAAATCTTATAAAAATATATCTCATTTAGTTTTCTTTATAAGATACTGCACATCTTTTATGAGATATCCGATATCTTTAACGAAATATCTAATACAAAACATATATCTGATAAAGAAAATTAAATGAGATACATCATTTATTTTATAAGAACTCTTGTAAAGTATATGAGCTATGTCATATATTATACAAGATATTTTATAAAGTTTATAAGATATCTTATATAATCTGGTAAAATCCTGGATCATATTGCTCTGTGAATAAATGACAACAATAAATGCCATATTCTTAAATAAATAAAAAAAAATCCTGTTTGTGAAAATGAGATAGCTATTGGTTGGTTTATATGATTGTTTCAACGTCATCTCGACAGAAAACAACATGCTGTAAACGGCTGAAAGCGAATCAAATGTTGCTCCTTCATTTTCAGTATTAAATATGATGTCCATATTTTAATGATTTTAAACAGCCCCGCTCTACACACACATGAAACTATTTTTACACCAGACATAACAAATCACTCTATTTCTGCTGTGTCAGCTATTGTCTCGCATCTATCACATCATAACATCAATGACAAAATATGTAGTGCACATTTTGTTGTTCTACAGTACACAGAAACAAATGCCTAGATGGACAAAGTTCTACAGTACACAGAGACCAATGCCCAGATGGAAAAAATTCTACAGTACACAGAAACAAATGCCTAGATGGACAAAGTTCTATAGTACACAGAAACAAATGCCTAGATGGACAAAGTTCTACAGTACACAGAGACCAATGCCCAGATGGAAAAAATTCTACAGTACACAGAGACCAATGCCTAGATGGACAAAGTTCTACAGTACACAGAGACCAATGCCCAGATGGAAAAAATTCTACAGTACACAGAAACAAATGCCTAGATGGACAAAGTTCTATTTAAAACAAACCAATGCCCAGATGGATAAATTTCCACTCTACACAGAAACCAATGACCAGATGGACAAATTTCTACTGTTCATAGAAACTAGCACCCGGATGGAAGTTCTAATGTACACAAAGAAACCAATGTCTAGATGGACAAAGTTCCACTCTACACAGAAACCAATGCCCAGATGGACAAAGTTCTAGTGTTCATAGAAACTAGGACCTAGATGGAAATAAATTCTATTGTATACAAAGAAACAAATTTCTAGATTGACAAAGTTCCCCTGTACACGGAAACCAATGCCCAGATGGACAAAGTTCTAGTGTTCATAGAAACTAGGACCTGGATGAAAGTTCCATTGTACACAAAGAAACCAATACCTAAATGGACAAAGTTCCACTGTACATCAAAATTAATGCCCAGATGGATAAATTTCCACTGTACACAGAAACCAATTCCTAGATGGACAAAGTTCCACTCTACACAGAAACCAATGCTTAGATGGACATTTTTTTTCTTCTGTCAACAGAAACCAACACATAGATGGACTGAGTTCTACTGTACACAGAAACAAATGCCTTCACTACTGAAAAAGGTTCCTCTATATACGGACACTGAAATGTCTTGTATAAAGTAAGTTCTCAGAAAACATCTATTATTGCTTTTGAATATAATCATTCTGTTATTATTTGAAAATGAAATATTTTAACTAAATCAAATATGAAAAATTGATTTGACATATGATAATACCAATTTTTAATATATTCTAGAGTTTAGATGACAGGTATGTCTGATAAACAGGCCTTCTATAAAATATCCTCAGCACCATCAAATCAATTGGATCTGTTGGTAGATGTCATCTTCAGATGTTCAATACCTGAAAATGTAAAAAGATTTGTCAAAACATGATATTTTGGATCAATATTATATTCTTTACAGCTTCAAATTGGCCCCCAAAACAAAAAGATTCAGGATAAAAATAAAACTATATATAAACCAACATCCAAATTCACAAGGAAGATGTAACCAAAAGATTTTTTTTTTTAATTTTCTTTATTCACACACTGCATACAACCCATATAAGTATATTATGAATAATTTGTACATGTAGTTAAATTCAATTGATTGTTACACAAAGCAGAATTTAATCCTTATCATTTTTCAATCATAAATATTGAGGTCAAATGTAAAATCTATATTTCACTTTTTCCTTCTAACTAGTAAAAGAAGGTGATTTCCATGCAGATAAATTATGACTATTGTATGTTTTACCAAATTCTGATTAAATAGATATCTAAATCATTTGTTAAAAAATTGGACTGAAACTCTTAAGATTTTTTTCGAACACCAAACCTCGACCGTGTCCGTCCATCCTTATGGCTGCCTGAATGGGAGGAAGATCTTGATCCACTGTTGCTGCGTCGACGGTCTTCTGAAGAACTTGATCTGAAATACAGTTGATTTTTAAACTTCATTTCATCTGTTACTTGAGTAGGATACATCAAGAAAACTTTCAAAATCAGTTGAAATTGCAAAGCAAATCTTTTACTTGTGTGAAACAAAAATTGTACAATATTATGATTGTGAATGTTATAGACAAAGCAACATTAACAGGACAATCTATGTCCCTTAACACCAAACCTCGACCTCCGGGATCTTGACTTCCTGTCCCTTGGCGACCTTGACCGATCTTTGCTCTTCTTTGATTTTGGCGACTCAGATCTAAAACACGAGTTATAGTACAAAACAACTAAATATGTAGGAATCATACAGAACCCAGTGTACACAAAAAAACATCAGCAAAGCATTCAAGTGATAGATAAATTTTAACATGCAAATACAACTGTAGAATGCATTACAAAATTTGATTTAAAACAATTACCAGCTTTCTAAAAGTTATGTATTATCAAGTACAAAATGTACATTTAAATTATCACTATGTAATAGGCAAACAATCAGCAATATTCATTTAGCTTTGTCATGCTCCAGATTTGAAGTTCTGTAAGGTACATGTAGTATATACAATTTATTTTGACAAACTATCCATGTTCTGCTGAAAATGTGTCCTTAAAGAAAGAGATTTGGGAAAAAAGAACATTTTCAATACTGACCACGAGGTACATGTATATATAAAGTAAAGATTCAATAGTGATATTGACCTTTTGACCTCTACCCTTTACCCTCTCCACCAAGTTACCTGGACCTAGACCTATTGCTTCTCTTCCTTCTGTTCCTCGAGGATGACCTTGACCGGGAGGAGGATGATCTTGAGGAAGATGAGCTTGACCTTGAAGATGAACTAGAAGATGAATTTGATCTCTGGTCATCCTCTTCTTCGCTACCTTCCAAGTCATAATTTCCTAAATCTTCCCCTTCTTCTTCCTATATGAGTGATGTGATAAGGATATATTTAAGTGAGTGATGAGGTAAGGATATATTTCAGTGAGTGATGAGATAAGGATATATTTAAGTGAGTGATGAGGTAAGGATATATTTAAGTGAGTGATGAGATAAGGATATATTTCAGTGAGTGATGAGATAAGGATATATTTCAGTGAGTGATGAGGTAAGGATATATTTCAGTGAGTGATGAGGTAAGGATATATTTCAGTGAGTGATGAGGTAAGGATATATTTAAGTGAGTGATGCGGTAAGGATATATTTAAGTGAGTGATATGATGAGGTAAGGATATATTTAAGTGAGTGATGAGGTAAGGATATATTTAAGTGAGTGATGAGATAAGGATATATTTAAGTGAGTGATGAGGTAGGGATATATTTAAGTGAGTGATGAGGTAAGGATATATCTAAGTGAGTGATGAGGTAAGGATATATTTAAGTGAGTGATGCGGTAAGGATATATTTCAGTGAGAGATGAGATAACATATAATTCAGTGAGTTTTAATCAGGCCAGTGTCAACTAGTTAATGTTTAAAATCGTTGTCCTTATTTTGTTTGTAAAACTCTTCTAGTTTACAATGACAAATCAAATCCTGAACACTTAAATTGGATCATTTCTACAAACAGATTCCTCTCTAAACCGACCAAATATTCACTGACATGTACCATGCATGATTGGCTTAGAGAGGTCCCACTGTATAATATAAATGAACACTAACTCAATAATGATAGCTTGGCTTAGAGAGGTCCCACTGTATAATATAAATGAACACTAACTCAGAAATGATAGCTTGGCTTAGAGGTCCCACTGTATAATATAAATGAACACTAACTCAGTAATGATAGCTTGGCTTAGAGAGGTCCCACTGTATAATATAAATGAACTCTAACTCAGAAATGATAGTCTTTGATTACCTCCTCTGAGTCAACCTTATAATTCGACAAATCTCCATCCTCCTCCTCGTCCTCCTCCTCCTCATTTTCTTCATCTTTCTCTTCATTTGTTTCATTTTTCTCCGATGTGCTGACCCCTTCTGAACTGATGCTTTTTCTAAACTTTTTCTTTCTGCGACCAAACTGCCATACAGAATACAGTCTAGCTAATCAAAACGTCTCTTGAAGAATTATATGCCAACATATATAACGATGAATAACAATTTTTTTAAACAACAAATAACTTTACTTGTAGTCTTAGCACTATACTTCTTAATAAAACAAGACATATCAGAAAGAACCTCTGTCACGTGGGGAGCTTGACCTAAGTCAAAAACCAGTTTGAGCTCAGAAATGAGAACAATATAAACATACAGATTAAAATCAGATTTTTCATTTCTCTCTGTAAAGTTAGAGCAAAGATTAGGGTGAACTTTCTATCTGTGACTTCTACAGTGATATGTGTATCAATATTTTCAAAATATTAAGAAATTTCTGAGACAGAAAACCAAGCAGATATAATACATTGTATCTCATATACATTATCATATTACGATCAGATAATCACTAATGAAGTCTATAAAGGTAAGATATAGAAACTCACATCATCAAATTCACTGTCTTCCTCTACATCTCTTTTGATATATTCAACAACCTCATCTCTTTCCATGTAGCCACCTCCAAAACCTACAAAATCATTATACGTTGTACACTTCTTGCAAATACAACAAGCATGCTGGGTATTGCTAAAGCAATACATGTCCCCTCTGGTGCTATAATTAGTAACAGTGATCTGACATTGACCCAAAAACTCTGAAACTCGAACTTGATCTGTAGCTACTCATACTGAACTTACATACATATCGACTTTCACTAACATACCTTAAAGTATGGCTGAGAAAAGTGCAGAAAACTGAGTGGACAGACTGAACGACAGGGAGGTTTGGTTTGTTTTTATTTTGTTTAATGTCCTATTTACAGCCAGGGTCATTTAAGGATGTGCAAGGTTTGAGGTGAGGGAAAGCTGGAGTACCTGGAGAAAAACCACTGGCTTATGGTAAGTACCAAGCAACTGCCCCGTATATGGGTTTCAAACTCACGACCAACAGGTGGAGGGCAAGTGATAAAGTGTTCATTTATTTTCTTTAAACAAGAGATCCCAGAAGAGTCTTGGCACCCACCAGTGAATGATCTTTATTGTTCTATGTCTCTTTATTTTGCCCTTATTTTTCTTTTTCTGTTACTAATCTAAAAAATGCAATTAGCATGTATAGAACTCACATGTAAAGTTTGAGAAACATCCTTCCAATTCTTTTCAAGAAATAGCGACAACAAATTTCAATTCTCCAAATGGAAGATGGCCACCTGTCGGCCATTTTGATTTTCTGAAATCTCGATTTTCAACAAGAGGCCCATGGGCTTTAACGGTCATCTGACTCTAAAGACCCTTATTCTATTGTAGTATACATTCTCTGTAGCGAGTATAGTGGCACTGTTGGCCATGGCGGCCATCTTTGATTTTGGATTGACCCAAATAATAACAACACTTGATCAGAACTGCCTCAGGATCCCCCCAATGTGTTTATGTACCGCCATGATCAGGCCCACTGTTAGTACTAGAACTGTTGGAGCTAAATCTAAGATCTTTATCGACATCAGTGTTGTCGTTTAACTATGGTTTACCTCACGTCCAGGGCTGTTATGTGTTTATACTATGTTAATCTATTAATCACATCCATAGGGGCGTGAATTCACATCTAGCATTGTAGGGGACAACTAGGTGTTGTTTGTAGTTTGTCATGCATACATACTCAAATCATTCAAGCCAAAGCAATGTAGTAGACAGGGATATTCGTCATCTTGGTATTACTTGTTTCGAATATGTTTTTTTCTAACCTGAAAGAAGCTACCTAATATCTAATTAACCATCATTATAAACAATCATTATATTTCTCAATCAATCATATACATGTAGTTATTGTAATTTATGCAAATACTGCAAGTTCTAATTCTTCCTATGTGGGGAACCCCTGTACACAGCCGGACACGCATCCACAAAAATTGGCGTTCTTGAAAGGCCTTGAACCCTGCCTATTTAAAGAGAACTGTCCAATGAGGAAACATTTTACTCACTGAAGCTGCGGTTTATTTGTATTGGATTATATACTACTGATAATTTTCGCAATAGTGTTGTACTTTCATTGTCCACAGATAGGGTTCAACAGCAGTAACAAATGATGCGGTTGATAGTTAATTTTGCTTAAATCAATGTTGCATTTAATGTTAGTATCATATTTCACACGTGAGAGCTGAATTTATGACTGTATACTCCAACAACAAAAGTATAACTTCTATACAAACAGAAAGAATGTAAAAAAATACCTGTTCTTTGCTCCTGTTTTCCATATTTTGGAGAATTACACACATTGCACGTCATTCGCCGTGCCCAGTTCACATTGCCACAACTACAAAATATTTGTGCAATTTCTCGTGATCAATTTCAATTCAAACTAAAACAAATATGGTACAAATCAAAACTTATCGAATTGGATAAAATATTCAGTGATAAAAAAAGGATGCTTTCAGTTATCTCATTCTTACAGTAATGATGATACACATTATAAATACAGTGTACAAGAACAAAAAATACAGAATTACTTTGTATATACAGTCAAACTTTGATGTTTCAAAGTTCAAGGGACTAACAGAAAAACTTTGTAACAGCAGGACATAGAATTATTCATGGCTGACAATAGATCGATGTTCTCTTGATAATGATCATATCTGTTACATGTCCTCGATGTCTTACTGTTGATCGTCGCCTGTCAGGCTCACATCGAAAAGTTTAGTTAATTTACCTCGAAACACCACAAAATAGAAAATACTTTTCATCAATTAAGCATTTTATTAATCAAACAAACTATGTTTGATACAGAGAGAAAATAAAATCAATGAAGTTTGAATCATGGAGGTTTGACTGTATACAAATATACATATGTATATATAGGTATATAAAAGTTTTTTAATTTTATTTTTTCACTGCAATGGCTATTTGCAGGAATTACCACTGACCATTTACATTACATTTACTATTGACATTTTACACTACAATTACTACTGACCTTTTACACTACAATTACTACCGACCTTTTACACTACAATTACTACCGACCTTTTACACTACAATTACTACCGACCTTTTACACTACAATTACTACTGACCTTTTACATTGCCAATCATCAGCACTAAAAAGGCCTTTACTCTTCTCAGCTAAATTCTTTCCTATTTCTGTACCACCTTTTTTGAAAACAGTGCCATCCTTCCGTTCTGAAAAAAATGTTGTTGTTTTTTTAAATTGAAATTTATTTAACAATTAACATTAACAATATTTTATCAGGAGGAGAATTCAATCATTGTCAACGTTAATAAGTATACTGATAAGACTACTAGTAATTTTACATGCACAATCTAAATTTGCTTAAATAGTGTCCATGGTACATGTAATCAAAAGTACAAAATGTACTATTTTATTTTACAATTATTCCAATATTATTAACTTAAACTGGCTTAATTATGCATAGGTATCATTCCCACTTTAAAAATCCCCTTTTTGCCATTTGTAAGCAAATTTCCTATTGAAAATTTATTGTTATCCAGCTACTTTTTACAATAACTTTCCCCAATTGATCTAACTTTGGCTGTTCCCCGACATATCCTAACCACACCAGGCTAACTGATCAGACCTTAGTTGATTCTTACCTGATCCACATCTATTACACTGGCTTCTTCTGGAAAAGTTGACATTCCCACACCTGGAAACACAGTTTTACCTATTGTAGTACATTATCTAAAGGAATTTCAGAATATATACATTAGCAGAATTAGACAGAGCATAAAAGAAACAAACAATATAACATCTGATCTAATATAGATCTAACTAGAACTATAAACCAATGGATAACTAAAACACTTAGGCCTGCTAGCCCTCATTTTCAACTATAGCAACCAAATGGCATCTATTGCAGCCTGCGACGTTAGGCACTAGTCCGATGTCCATGACCAGTAAGTTAATTGAAGTCTGAACAAGTATTGAAAATATTAATCTAGTCCTATTGAACTAGAACAATCTTACAATCATGGAAAAATTGTTAATTGTAACATTTTCCATATGACAATGTAAATATTTATTACTCCTATCGTAAGATAAGGCATTCGTCAAAGCATTTTCCAAATGGAAGCGTTTCCATGAGCAAGACTTAGTTAAGGATTTTATTGTAGTCTATTGATAAATTTGGACTGATCCTGTCACATTACACTGACAATGTGTGGCCAGTTGTCCCACTCCCAAAATATTTTTAAACAGGAATAAAAACTACCATTTTTAGACTCTAGTATGTCTTGGCAAGGGGATAGAACACACAGCCTTCATCACAAAGACAAACACTGTACTAATCATGACCGAAAGTGAGGTACGGTCCAGCAGGGAAACATAAGGTAAAGAGACAGTTATCCACTTAGAGATGTGAAAACGGGGGAAAACGCTTTCCTGTTAATTAAATGTCCTGACAGGAATCGAACCAAGGTCTCCAGCATGACAAGTCACAGCTCTTTCTCCTGAGCCAAAGAAGCATGCTCCGTCAGCTGAGTGACAGACAGAGACCATATCTAATAAACAATATATGTACAAGCCACACCAATCCATAGGGGCAGCGCAGCAGGTACAATTCTTAGGCTCCTTCTGCAGAATGCTTGTTTGTTTAAAAGTCATACAATCATGGTGATAAAGGAGCATGGTTGATTGCAAGGTCATACATACAACCATCATGGTGCAGGGGTTGAACACTTGAAATCAACTTTTATCATCATAAGTACATGTAATTAATTGTGAGTGCCTAAAATTCCCACAAGCAAAATGAAATTTTGAACTAGCAAAGTTTTGATTAATTTTGATACAAAATGAAAGTAGAGAAACTACAGGTTTCAGACCACTTACAGCGCTGCGCGCTGAAGTGTGTACGGTCAAAGTGTAACACAAGTACGACAGGTATTGGTACTACATTACTGTGTATCGACAGTACTCTAACAAAGTCGATCGCGCTGAGTAAGCGTTGTTTTGATTGGTCGAACTGAATGCACACACCTTTCTCAGCACTCGTGTGCACATGAGTAAACTTGCGAGAATGGCGGGTTATGAAAATGTTCTTCGAGTGAAATATTCAGTGACAAGTTTATAAATGAAGGTCCATATATGAATTTATCCTGCAACTGCCACCGCATTGTCGGAATACACCCACCGTATACATGTATATATTTTTGCTGTATATACGGCAGTGACGGAAAACAGCTGTATTTTGGAATCTTAGCACGTGCGTCAGTTCGACTGACCTACTTCAAAGTGAAACTACGTTTAAAAGACGAACATATTTCTGTGATATTTGACACCGTTTCACATAAAAATGATTATTTTTGATGATTATTTTCATGACTGTTGGAGGATAAATAGAATACATAGTCAGTGTTTTAAAATATAAGCTGTATTTCTGGCTCGGGACAGAAAGACAAAAGTGGCGATTTCTTTACCCTCGCCAAAATACAGCTTATATTTTAAGACACTGACCATGTATTCTTTATGTATATACTATACATACATATATGGAACGTCATCACCATCGTGCCAAGCCCCTGTGCTCCGGAACCCAGTTTTGTCTGATGTTTGACCCTTCCAAATTACATGTAAACTGAATCGCTATCGTGACCCAGATATATAGTTTAGCTTGTACACGAGGTGTGAAAGGAAGTGCAAATGCTATCTACCCTATACAATGGACTTTCCCACTCTCAAATCAGTGTATTGGGAAAATATATCCCCGAACTGAAGGGTCGACCTGGTCAGCTGGTGACAAAGTTCGAAGGGCTGGTTAGCTTGACGATCATCAATCAATACGTGCGTAATTTTCAAAATACACTGACTGTGTTGTCCATATTGAAAGAACATCTGCATAATAAACATTTAAATGTATAAATATTAGATATATTGTAAATTTAGCTGGTTAAACCTTGCAAGTTGCAGTTATACACATGTAGTTGTGAGCTTATACATGTAATGCAAATCACCTTGGTTACTTACATGTCTGACAAAAAAACAGGGAAACTATAGGTCTAGACGGTGTACACGACGGTACGCATATAACGTACTACTTCAAACATGTAAAATTCCAAGGGCCGTGTTTACACCAGAACGAGAAAAAACTGTTTATAATCTACATTCAGAAGGACTCTCATATTCAGCCATCAGTGATAAGACCGGTTTGTCTAATCAGGATGTCGCAAAATTATGAAGATTTTTTATGCGACTAAGTCTTTAGCGCCCATCGTCAAACGGAAACCACTGAAAAGTAAAAAGGTGACTCAAGATGTTATGGAATTCATCGAATTCAAAAAGAAATGTAAGCCAAGTATTTAAGATGCTCTGGATTTCCCTGCTTCGTTCATGTCTGGATTTTTCCGACAGTGTGGATATGTATAATCACGGAAGGTATCATATAAGTTGTTCATAACAACATGGCATATATATGTGTGTAACAACCCATGTGTTCAACGAGTACCAGATCTTTATTAAATGCTTAAAACTTAACGTAAAAGTTGTCATTGTTTTGCATAGTCATGTAATTATATATAATCGCACACGTGTGTATACACAGCCACGGTCCTGGTACAGTACATACTCCGTGTTCGCCCCGCCCCTTTCGGCACAGAACCAATCAGGAAGGTCGATACATTGTTTCAAGCTTATCGGTTGGCGATTCAATACAATCAACAGTTGCTGTACTACTATTGAAAAAGTACCGTACACACTTCAGCGTGCAGCGCTGTAATGCACTTATCGGAAAGATTTCATTCGTCATAAAATCATAATTTATGTGAGAGTGTATGTGTTATATTTTTGTATTATACTTTGCTGAAAAACTTGAAAAATAAAATAAATACAAAAAAACCCATAATTTCTAATGTTAGTATCTATTTTACTACTCATATTTTTTCTATTTGTGCTTGTGTATAGCGTATATGAACAGACTGTCGGGGGAAACATACTAGTAGTATTAGCAAGTAGACAAAATTTTAACTAGCATTTCCTGCAATTTAAATGGCATTTTGCTACTTCTAAAGAATGATCATATAAATCATTGTAACGAGGGAACTTGATTGGTTACAAGGTCATGAAATCACAGTGATGAGGAAACTTGGTTGGTTACAAGGTCATACAATCATGGTGATGAGGGAACTGGATTGGTTACAAGCTTAGGTCATACAAACATGGTGATGAGGGAACTTGATTGGTTACAAGGTCATGAAATCACAGTGATGAGGGAACTTGGTTGTCAAGGTCATACAGTCATGGTGATGAGGGCAATCGGTTGGTTACAAGGTCATACAATCATCATTGTGATGAGGGAACTTGGTCGGTTACAAGGTCATACAGTCCTGGTGATGAGGGCACTCGGTTGGTGACAAGGTTAGGTCATACAATCATCAATGTGATGAGGGAACTTGGTTGGTTACAAAGTCATGAAATCACGGTGATGAGGGAACTGGACTGGTTACAAGGTCATACAATCATCACCATGAAGAGGGAACTTGGTTGGTTATACAAGGTCATACTGTAAAAGTGGAGAGTATAATGTCACCTTACTAGCTAAGACTAGCAGGAATTTCCCCTTAGTTGCCTTGAGAGCGAGAGATCTTTAGTTCGAGTCCCAGTGCTGGCAGGGTATGTTTCATTACTCCTTAACTTCCTATCATAGATTTGGTGCCATTGACCACTCTAAGTGAAATCTATAAGATATTGAGAGACTTCCTTGGAGCTAAAGAACCTGGGTAGTGTTTGCCTTCATGACCAAAGACTTTGTGAAGGAGAGAGTGGTGTAAAAGTGGAGAGTATAAGGTCACTTTACCAGCTAAGACTAGCTGGAATTTCTTTAAGCCTATATAAGTGGTAGGATGTTTGCCTTGAGAGTGAGAGGTCTCTAGTTTGAGTTCCAGCACTGGCAGGGTATTTTTCATTACTCCTTCCTATTACAATACAATCATCATGGTGACGAGGGAGCTTGGTTGGTTAAAGATGATAGCAACACAAATGTATGCCATTTAGTGGTGATGGACACAATTACATGTTTTCATGCAGCACAAACTCTAGTCCACACCACTGACAACAGACATTAAGATGGTTTTTTTTTATCGTCACAGCCCCCATATGCCTATCATAACATATGCCTAATGAAGACACTGAGAGAAGAACATATATAAGAATGTTACTTGCTGGGGCAAAAGTGACTGGTTTTATCACGTCACTGCTTTTTTCGATTTTTCTTCTTCTTAAAAAAATCACATGGTGGTAGAGTTTATAAATTGTTTCAACTGCTAAAAAAAATCCAGAATAAAATCCATTTTCATTGAGTTTGCAAACACTGTGATGCAGTTTTCCCAGAATAAATCCATTGATGCAGATCTATCATAACCATTCAGTGACCCAATCACGATCATGAAACCTAAACCTGATCAAGTGAAGTGGGACATCAGGGCCAGTATTGGGAGTGCTTTCCCTACTCTCTCAGCAAGTCATGACTGAAAGGGATACCATATCGTTTTGAATATTTACTTTGCATCCGGGCAAATCCAGTCTCCTTCATTAGGTTTAAACCTTGCGCTAGCACTTCCTCCAGACATTGTGTGATCTGCAGTGTCTACTTCGTTGGCCAACTCCTCATACACAAGGATTTTCGTCCAATCAAATCGACGGAATAACATTAACCGCGCAATACCCAAGTGCGTGTTCGGTTCACGCCGTTTGACTCATTCAACTAACAACAGGAAGGGACGACTACGTTGACACTTCAGTTGTAAACCCATCATGGCAGCTTCCATGCAAGCTTTGCGGCGAAGACGTCAACCACAAGAAAAGTCTGATAAATCTAACTATGCATCAAGACATTTAAGTGCAGAGAGGTGGAAATCAACCTTTGGATATTATGAATCGTTTTTCGTTTGGCTATTCATATTTGGTTTATACGTTGGTATACTATTTTTCGTTAGTTCGAGGTTCCATCTGTTCCCCAAACCCCGCATCGCGGACGACAGGCCAATGGATGGAGTATTTTATGAGGATCTGGCACGTCGACATTTAGAAACGGTGACAAGCTTTGGACAACGACCAACCGGTAGCGATGCGAACGAATTATATACCAAAAACTACATTTTTAAAGAATTACTGACGTTTAAAGAACATCTGCACGAATCGAAGGAGATGTTGATAGATGTGCAAAACACGAGCGGATCTTTTCATTTGTACTTCATCCATACCGACTTTTATAGTGTGTACAAGAACCTGAAGAACGTTGTGGTGAAGCTAGGGCCAGCTTCTGGAGCTACACACAGTGTTTTAATGAACTGTCACTATGATACCATGGTGGATGCTATAGGTAAATAAACGTGACCTATAATTTGACCTCTAGTAAGGAAGCTACTTGGCACATTATTTTTATGTGTAGGTGATTGCAGGTACTTTGTAAAAACTGGCCTGTTCTACCATGTCATATGGCTATTTCATAAACAGCGTAATTATAATACGAACATAAAATAACACATTAAACTTGGTATCAGTTTCCAGCTATTGAGACAAACATGAACATACCAATGTGTCACATGCTTATTCACCCCATGCATGCAGAGTGTCCTTAATGTTAGGAGCTGTTGATATATGTTAAACAATACAAAATAAAAACCAAGCTATTTTAAGCTGCTGTGAAATCATTAATGATTCATGATGTCACAATATGATGTTGTATGGTTTTCTGTAAAGAATAGAGCTAATGTTGTTCAGTTTGACCATATACATGTACCAATGTTAAATAAAACTTCCAAGGAAAAAGCATTATATACAGAAATTGATTTAAGAGTCTTCACTTAAGTCTCATATGTGTGAAGAATCATATTCTTGCACCCATGGCTATAATCATATTCTTGCACCCATGGCTATATGAAGTTTATTAAACTTATTCAATGATTTAACAATGCCACTTGTTTGAAGACTTTGAAAAGGAGTTTAATAAATTCCATTTGTTCCTCATATGCTTTGTTTATTTTAGGTGCAGGTGATGATATGTCCAGTTGTGCGGTCATGCTTGAAATTGCTCGTTCACTATCCCAATCCAGTAAGCCACTGATGCATAATATCATATTCTTATTCAATGGAGCAGAGGAAAACCTTTTACAGGTATATATGAAAACAAAAATTGTTACAACTGAACAACCTTCCAATTTTGCCTTTCCAAAAGTGTTACCGGTATTTCAATTTTAATGATATGATGGATTTAACAGAAGTGTTTAAAATATGTTATAATATTGATTTTTTTTGAAGAAGTTAATTTATATCTTTTAGAGACATTTTTTCACTACTGAAACACTAGCATCACATCATGTTAAATAGTCAGAGCCATGCATCTGCATGCAATATTACAAAATAGTTTTGCCACAGCTCATTTGCATAATGCACATATTGTTCATCTAAATATCAGTTACTGATTGACAATTAACTATTGCCAAGTCAGATGGCCCTTGGTATATGATAAATGCTGTTATTGAGTGTGTTATAAGTACTGCATTAAAAATTATGTGTCCGATAAAAAATATTGTCACATGAGGGTAATTATATTCATGGTTAAAACACATGAAAATAGCACATCTGGCAATGATGCGAGTATAGAAGGGAGACAGCTTAGTGTTAAAACATGTATGAAGGATGGATATACTCAAATGTCATAAAAAAATTTATCTTATTTATCAGTCAGGGCTTTCAGCTTATCAACTCTTGATTTTTAGCAGTATCAGGGGTCTGTCAAATCACTATTTCTCAGAAATATGAAGGGTTATAACATGTCAAATTGACATGCTCCTCAAATCTCAAGAGTCAAATCTGCTTTTGGGGAGTAAAAAACATACTCATCAGGGTCTACTGGGTACCCGCCAGTTTGAAAAAGTTTGCAGATCATCCATTCCTCAACTCTCAAATGTGATTAGACTTTCCTTATATGCGATGACTTTCCTGTACCTCCAGCAACAAAGTTCAGGATGCATCTGCTAGACTTGCTAGAGTCATTAGTCCATCATCATCAGATGTGGGCTGTTCTAATTACGGTTAACCTCCGGTTAGTTCGAACACACGGATAGTTCGAACACACATTTTTTTCAAGAAAAACAATAATTTTTTAGCTACTAATAGTTCGAACTCTGGTTGTTTATAACTGACACTATTTCGGATAGTTCGAACTTGTCAAATTAAGAACGTAACGTAAGTTTTTTTTGGCAAACCGCGACGACCCGGTCCCGACGACCGGCCCAGAGAAAAAAAACAAGACTTAAATTTGATCAACAGGCACGTTTAGGTTATTAAGTTGTATGCATGATCATTGGAATGTGTCTGATTTAATAAATGCCACATATTTTAGCGTTAATTCAGTTTTTTACAATGCAAAATACACTGGTACGCACGAGACAGCTGATTACAAATTAAGGCCCCGACAATGTATAAATAACATGCGATATTTGTATTCGCGGTGGCTATAGCAAACTAAGAAATCTCCCGTGTATTTTCAAATATAGTGTTAACTTAGCATTATGGTTATTTAATTGTGACTGGACATCTCTTAATTATTGCCAATCAAGGTATTATCTGAAAACCTGCTACCTCACGCTAGGTAAGCAGGCCACGCGAGGTGTCGCTTGCGGTAAAATTGAAAGGATCGGCCGCCCGGCCATGCTGAGTGAGGTGATAAGCATTCATATCCAGTCAAAACAATCCACAGGTGTCCCAATTAGTGATGGGTAATTTTGCAGGTATCAAATATATATGGTTGGCAGATAATACGACTGGGCATATTTAAAAGCAGACATGTTGATGTTCTGACCTAATTCTATCAACATATATCGCCTATTTTTACAGTGGTGCTTTCATAAACGCATCAAGTTATGTAGACTATGCTTTTGATGTATTAAAGAGACCAAAAGCGATAGTTTCTGATTCAGATAAAAAAATATAGCCATGCGGAGATTATACTGTACACATGTTTAACTTTTGCGCCACAAATGAAACGTGTACTGTACTGTTTTGTGGCGCATTGCCCGAGCAGCTTCGTGCAATAACCATCATAGACATGTAGTTATCAAGAAAGGAAGAACGTTAAACGATCAGTTGACATTGAATAAAATAAAATACTATCATTTTACTTATTTATAAATGTGCCATTGTTCAGACCGCCGTTGTTACGTATCAGATTTACAATGGATATGTTAATTTGTGTCTAATGATTTTACTCTGCCGAGATTTTCGTCCAGACTCGGATAGTTTGAACTCGCGCTTATTTTCTGAAGCATAATTTCGAATAATTCGATCTGGTTCGTCAATATTTATTATCCCCTCGCGAGGAAAGTCGGGGAGGGGATATAGCGTTCCGTTCGTAAGTACGTAAGTACGTACGTACGTATGTTCACTTTTTGTCAGCGCTCTTGCGACTTCATTTTTGAACGGATTCTGACCAAACTTCATATATGGGTCCAGCATGGGAATACCTCGAACGAGTTCGTGTTTCAGGGTGCCAAGGTCAAGGTCACTGTTACTATTTATAGAAAATCTTTGTCAGCGCTCTTGCGACTTCATTTCTGAACGGATCCTGACCAAACTTCATATATGGGTCCAGCATGGGAATACCTCGAACGAGTTCGTGTTTCAGGGTGCCAAGGTCAAGGTCAAGGTCACTGTTACTATTTATAGAAAATCTTTGTCAGCGCTCTTGCGACTTCATTTCTGAACGGATCCTGACCAAACTTCATATATGGGTCCAGCATGGGAATACCTCGAACGAGTTCGTGTTTCAGGGTGCCAAGGTCAAGGTTAAGGTCATGTCTATTGCAGTTCAGTGCAAATGACAACTGATGTTATTTCAATGTCCTGCAATAACCCCACCCCCCATTTTGCGTCAGAGTTCATGTGTTAGCACGCGAGGGGATTTGTATCGTTTGCGATGCCTTGTTTAATTTTGTTCAAACTAACCGGAGGTTTACCGTATTTTTTTTCTGAGGTCTATTTCCACTCCATCTGTCTGTAGTCCATTGTCCAGATTCTGTTGTCCATCATCTGTCCGATAACAATCTCAGAAAGTTCCACCTGGATCTTTCCCAAATTTTGTGTATGTTTTATTTGGTTATTAGTTATGTAGTTAAAAAAAAAATGTTTTTTGCTTAAATTCTCGGAAAATACTTTATGGATTTTTTCTCAAATTTCATATGAAGGATCTCTTTGGCCCATGTGCATGATTATTTTTTAGACTGATTGGAAAACAAGATGGCTGACAGGTGGCCATTTTGAATTTTTCTATTTTTCTGGAAAGTTCTTGATGAATCTGTCTCAACTTTGATATGTAGGTTCCTCTTGGTTTCATAGTAGTGCATCTTTCATTTGGAAACTGATAGGAAATCAAGATGGCTAACAGGCAGATGACAGAAGACATTGTTATCTCTATTTCTCAGAAAGTTATTTATAGATTTTCTCAAATATCATGTGTATATATTGCCCTTGGTCCCTAGTTGTGCATGTTCCATTTTGAAGTTAATAATTAGGTTCCTCTTGTATTAGCTGAAGCTGTTATTCTTATTTCACAGAAAGTTCTTGGTGAATATTTCTCAGATTTCATCTGTAGGTTCCCACTGTTTTCAAATTATACTTGTAAGTGGGAGAAGGGAAAAGTAGAGAAAATATCAGTCTATCAGAGATCAAATAAAGGTCGCTTGATGCTGGATGCCAAAATTCCTATAGGATATCATCTTGTTTAATTATCAGTGTTGAAATATAATAACAGGTATGTATTGAATAATGATATATCATCTGACAAAGATAAAGAATACAGATGAGTGGGGCCAAAAGGAGCATGTGTGGTGTTTGCATGCACATCGTCCAGAAGAAGTTGTAATTTCAGACATGCCATGGCACCAAACGAGACCACTATTTAATTTGTAGTCATAAAATTGTCTTCCTTCATCATTTGACAATGTGTTAAGACATATGTATATGTATATACATTGTTTTATTTAAATGGTATACCAGCTAAATTGATTTGTTTTGACAGGGTAGCCATGGTTTTATAACACAACACCCTTGGGCGAAGAGTATCAAAGCTTTTATCAATCTGGACTCCGCTGGGGCTGGTGGATGGGAAATTGTCTTCCAAACAGGTATGTATCTCCACCTAATGAAACATTTTCCTGTAACGTAATGCCTATGAATTTTCTTGTAATGTGCTTTACCTTGTCAACACTAGTAATCATCTGATAATCATCTGATAATCATCATCTTTTCATAGAATTTAATCTGCTTATCTTGTCTTTTTGTATGCCTGTCAAAATCTGAAAGGAGTATTATGGCATGGCATTGATTTAACTTCTGTCAATAAACTTTTTTTTGTATAGAGACTAAAGATATCAATGATGACTTTAAAATTTGCCAGTCTTTGCCACCATCATAGGTAGATATGTTCGCCAGAGCAGTAATTCAATGATACTGTTTTATAAACTTACCTGACTGATGTATTATTAAACTTACCTGATTTGTATTATTAAACTTACCTGACTGATGTATTATTAAACTTACCTGACTTGTATTATTAAACTTACCTGACGGTTGTATTATTAAACTTACCTGACTGTTGTATTATTAAACTTACCTGACTTGTATTATTAAACTTACCTGACTGTTGTATTATTAAACTTACCTGACTGTTGTATTATTAAACTTACCTGACGGATGTATTATTAAACTTACCTGACTTGTATTATTAAACTTACCTGACTTGTATTATTAAACTTACCTGACGGATGTATTATTAAACTTACCTGACGGATGTATTATAAAACTTACCTGACTTGTATTATTAAACTTACCTGACTGTTGTATTATTAAACTTATCTGACTTGTATTATTAAACTTACCTGACGGATGTATTATTAAACTTACCTGACGGATGTATTATTAAACTTACCTGACGGATGTATTATTAAACTTACCTGACTTGTATTATTAAACTTACCTGACTGTTGTATTATTAAACTTACCTGACTGATGTATTATAAAACTTACCTGACTTGTATTATTAAACTTACCTGATGGATGTATTATAAAACTTACCTGACTTGTATTATTAAACTTACCTGACTTGTATTATAAAACTTACCTGACGGATGTATTATTAAACTTACCTGACGGATGTATTATAAAACTTACCTGACTTGTATTATTAAACTTACCTGATGGATGTATTATAAAACTTACCTGATGGATGTATTATTAAACTTACCTGACTTGTATTATTAAACTTACCTGACTGTTGTATTATTAAACTTACCTAACTGATGTATTATTAAACTTACCTGACTTGTATTATTAAACTTACCTGACTTGTATTATTAAACTTACCTGACTTGTATTATTAAACTTACCTGACTTGTATTATTAAACTTACCTGACTTGTATTATTAAACTTACCTGACTTTTGTATTATTAAACTTACCTGACGGATGTATTATTAAACTTACCTGACTGTTGTATTATTTAACTTACCTGACGGATGTATTATTAAACTTACCTGACGGATGTATTATTAAACTTACCTGACTTGTATTATTAAACTTACCTGACTTGTATTATTAAACTTACCTGACTTGTATTATTAAACTTACCTGACTTGTATTATTAAACTTACCTGACTTGTATTATTAAACTTACCTGACTTGTATTATTAAACTTACCTGACTTGTATTATTAAACTTACCTGACTTGTATTATTAAACTTACCTGACTGTTGTATTGAGGGAGGCTTAGTCTGTGATATGTTTTAGATGCTGGTGCTGATCTATATTTTACACTAGATTGACCCCTTGTTAAACAAGAAATCAACTGAATTATTAAATCATTGGTCGAAGTCTAGTAAAAGGTCAAGGTTGTTACATTTCTATAATTTTTAGGCATTTTCATTTTTGATTTGAGAATCTAAACATTTTTGCGTTGGACAGGTGTTTATTGTTCCTATGTATGGTAATGTTTTTCATAAACAAAGAGTATTGTGCTGGTTTTTAGCAAGTTTCTTCGAAGTACATCATGTATATAGTTACTATATTGAATGTCATTTTTAGTATGGAAATTATTAGATCACCGACTAAATTTACCCACTCATGGTACAAGATCATTTCCACATTTTTGACAGTTGAAGTCTATTATTTGCAAATTAAACTGAAATTTCTGCCTACAGGTCCCCAGCACCCCTGGTTGATGTACCGTAATGTGCCTTTTGTTGACCCTGTTTTTTTGTCTGCCTACAGGTCCCCAGCACCCCTGGTTGGTGTACCGTAATGTGTTTTTCATTGACCCTGTGTTTTTGTCTGCCTTCAGGTCCCCAGCACCCCTGGTTGGTGTACCGTAATGTGCCTTTCGTTCACCCTGTTTTTTTGTCTGCCTACAGGTCCCCAGCACCCCTGGTTGGTGTACCGTAATGTGCCTTTCGTTCACCCTGTTTTTTTGTCTGCCTACAGGTCCCCAGCACCCCTGGTTGGTGTACCGTAATGTGCCTTTCGTTGACCCTGTGTTTTGCCTGCCTACAGGTCCCGAGCACCCCTGGTTGGTGTACCGTAATGTGCATTTCGTTGACCCTGTTTTTTTATCTGCCTACAGGTCCCCAACATCCCTGGTTGGTAAAGTTGTATATAGAATCAGCTATATACCCTAGTGCCTCTGTCATTAACCAGGAAATCTTTGAGCTTGGTCTGGTCCCTGCTGACACAGACTATCGCATCTTCAGGGACTATGGCAAGATCCCTGGTGAGTACAACTGTTATTTCATTCATATAGTGAATCTCCATTACCTGGATACTATATTAAACAAGATAACTATTTCAGTTATAGGTCACTGTAGTGTGAGTGAAATTATCGTGAATATTGAAATTATTGAAATATATTTTCCTAAACAATATACAGGGATGTACTTCCTTAATTATCTATAGCGATATTTGGCTTTATGATCATAGTGATCATCACGTAACCCACCTGGTTACATATTTATAGTTTCACTGTTAATTTATCTGACATCAGAATACTGTAGGAAGCTACACCATCATAATTTAGTGGTCAAATTTGTTTATACAAGATCAATAAGGATGACTGATGCATTGTTATCACCTGTTGTGACAAACTTGTTGGCGATGATGTGCTGTGAAACATACTAATCAACAGTAATTAGTGTATCCAGTGATCTAGCTTACAAAAATCATACAATTTGATTCCAGTCAGCTGGTTTTCATGTCTTTCTATGTCACATAATTTAGATTTTGTTATTTTTTTCTTTGTACAGAGAAAAACTCAGTACATTGAAAGAGTGTCATAAGAAGAATTGTTCAGGTGAAAATATAGGATTCACTGAAACTATTATAGTTCTAAATATTTTTGATTTGTTACATCTGAGTTAGTTCCTGATGAAAGAACACTACAGTATCATCATATCATTGCAACTTGATTGATTTCTAAGTTACATCAATTTTCAAATTGACAAAAATATCACAACATTCCAAAATATATTCTGAATATTTATTTTTTAAATCAGTTATGTAGTACTATGAAAAATGTTATAACATATAAATTCATATTATGTACTGTAAATATAGATTCATTGAACAGGTTGATTAGCAATAGACATGTGAGTTAAATAAGTTTGTATAGGGTTGAGGATCAAAGATCATTTTTAGTGAGACAATTTTTGTTGTATAAGAGGGAGTAATGGCTGAGGTTGTTTGTACTATAATAGAGTAACATTTATAAGCTGACTATTGTTGTAATGTTTTACAAACAGCTGCAAGTTATATAAGACATCCATTTACAGATTTTACATTTATTTTTACAGCTTCAGTAACTTTTGTAATTTCAGGTTTGGATATTGCATATATTTCCAATGGCTATGTTTATCACACTATGAATGACGTCCCAGAAACCATTCCTCCTGGGTGTTTACAGAGAGCAGGTAGTGTACTAATGCCTATGTACTGTTTTGATACTGTATACCATAATATGATTGATGCCCCCCCCCCCCCAAAAAAAAAATCACCCTCAATCTTATAGAGACAGTAATTAAATTTACCAACACCTATCAATACTTTTACCATACTGTGAATGATGTCCCCTAATTGTTCAGCCCTGTAACTTTCACACATGGACCTTCCATTATTATATACATACATATTAAATTTTGTATTGTTTTTTAGGTGAAAACCTGTTGAGCATTGTCCAGGCTCTTGCCACAAATCCTAAGCTAGCTGACCCTGGGGATGATCGTCATGGCTCTATGGTGTTCTATGACCTTGTTGGATTGGTAGTTGTCCACTATCCAAAACGTATTGGTTCCATCCTCAACTGTATTGTCTCCTTTTGCACCTTCATCTTACTGTGGAGGAAGGCTGCATCTGGCCGGGTCCAAACAGGTATGTTACTGACACATTGACCGGGTACATACAGGTATGTTACTGACACACTGGCCAGGTCTGTACAGGTATGTTACTGACACACTGGCCAGGTTTATACAGGTATGTTACTGACACATTGACCAGGTATATACAGGTATGTTACTGACACACTGGCCAGGTCTATACAGGTATGTTACTGACACATTGACCAGGTCCATACAGGTATGTTACTGACACACTGGCCAGGTACATACAGGTATGTTACTGACACACTGGCCAGGTCTATACAGGTATGTTACTGACACACTGGCCAGGTCTGTACAGGTATGTTACTGACACACTGGCCAGGTCTATACAGGTATGTTACTGACACACTGGCCTGGACTATACAGGTATGTTACTGACACACTGGCCTGGACTATACAGGTATGTTACTGACACACTGGCCAGGTACATACAGGTATGTTACTGACACACTGGCCAGGTCTGTACAGGTATGTTACTGACACACTGGCCAGGTACATACAGGTATGTTACTGACACACTGGCCAGGTACATACAGGTATGTTACTGACACATTGACAAGGTACCTACAGGTATGTTACTGACACACTGGCCATGTACATACAGGTATGTTACTGACACAACGGAAGGGTCGTATACAGGTCTATTACTGACACACTGACTTAGTCTATACAGGTATATTACTGACACACTGGCCGGGTCTATACAGGTATGTTACTGACACACTGGCCAGGTACATACAGGTATGTTACTGACACACTGGCCAGGTACATACAGGTATGTTACTGACACAACGGAAGGGTCGTATACAGGTATATTACTGACACACTGACTTAGTCTATACAGGTATATTACTGACACACTGGCCGGGTCTATACAGGTATGTTACTGACACACTGGCCAGGTACATACAGGTATGTTACTGACACACTGGCCAGGTACATACAGGTATGTTACTGACACACTGGCCGGGTCTATACAGGTATGTTACTGACACACTGGCCAGGTACATACAGGTATGTTACTGACACACTGGCCTGGACTATACAGGTATGTTACTGACACACTGGCCAGGTACATACAGGTATGTTACTGACACACTGGCCAGGTACATACAGGTATGTCACTGACACACTGGCCAGGTACATACAGGTATGTTACTGACACACTGGCCTGGACTATACAGGTATGTTACTGACACACTGGCCAGGTACATACAGGTATGTTACTGACACACTGGCTAGGTCCATACAGGTATGTTACTGACACACTGGTCGAGTCTATACAGGTATATCACTGACACACTGGCCAGGTCTATACAGGTATGTTACTGACACACTGGCCAGGTACATACAGGTATGTTACTGACACACTGGACGGGTCTATACAGGTATGTTACTGACACACTGGCCAGGTACATACAGGTATGTTACTGACACACTGGCCTGGACTATACAGGTATGTTACTGACACACTGGCCAGGTCCATACAGGTATGTTACTGACACACTGGCCAGGTACATACAGGTATGTTACTGACACATTGGCCAGGTACATACAGGTATGTTACTGACACACTGGCCAGGTACATACAGGTATGTTACTGACACACTGACCTGGTCCATACAGGTATGTTACTGACACACTGGCCAGGTCCATACAGGTATGTTACTGACACACTGGCTAGGTACATACATGTATGTTACTGACACACTGGCCTGGACTATACAGGTATGTTACTGACACACTGGCCAGGTCCATACAGGTATGTAACTGACACACTGGCCTGGTACATACAGGTATATTACTGACACACTGGCCAGGTACATACAGGTATGTTACTGACACACTGGCCAGGTCCATATAGGTATGTAACTGACACACTGGCCTGGTACATACAGGTATATTACTAACACACTGGCCAGGTACATACAGGTATGTTACTGACACATTGGCCAGGTCCATACAACCTTACAGGTTCAAGGTTTTGTTGATTCAATGTATTTTTATTGCATTTCTCACTTTTAACATTTTGCTGAAATACTTGTTTTGAATAATGATTTTATATCTTGTTAGGTACACAGCATGCAAAGACAGAAAATGGTTTTACCGAAAATAACGCACATTATAGGTAAGCATGGTTAGATATCAATACTGTTTTAACATGTAACGTTTGTTGTGTATAAACTTTCATTTTCGTGGTTGGTATGGAACCACAAATATAAATACAACAAAAGTGTTGTTTGTGTTATTGTTATATTAATGTGTGTACCCACAAAATAATTAGAAAGCTCCAAACCACAGAAGAAGGTTCACACAATCATTTTATGTTGTACAGTATTTGGCCCTAAATGACTCAAGCTGTCAATTATAAATGATAGTAATATGTATATTTAGAATCAGATAACTAAAGTGCATCTTCCCAAAACAGATCTTCTAAAAACCAATCACTTCTTGTTACCAATCGAAATAGTGATGTACAGAATTGATCTTTCTTTATTATAGTAGAAAACACCTCCCAATGATCCCCCTAAATTTCGGAATACTGAACCATGTTTTTTGTCAAGAGTGGTTAAAATACCCAAAATTACTTCTATAAACTGTAAAAATGCTACATATCATGTCCCATCAGCACAGAGGTGTAGAGACAGGCCGGATGCAGTTCAGTGCTGATGACAGCAAAGCGAAATGATGAAACTATGGCATACATTTGCAATCAGTATTTAAACTTATTTAATCAGTTTCAATTAATTTTCATAAATTCCATGTTTTCATTAACTTTGATAATATTAACATTGCTTCAAAGATTGATAATATCCCCAGATCCTGACCAGTCACTTCTCCATAACGAGCCCTGTCTAAACCAGCCGAATATTTATGTACTGTGCATGATCTGTTTAGAGACGTTCCACTGAACCACAACTACAGATTATGTATGCGGTCATTGGTTGATTTTCTGGTTAATAATTGTTATACAACAATATATATATTACCGATATTATTCTTGATTACAAACTTACTTAGAGACAGGAATAAAACTGGACTTTACAATGACTTAAGATTATTATCTATTTTACAACAATGGTGAAACAAGTTATACCAATAAATATAAATCACTCTTGTTGGTCCGAATGGAAGCATGCCAGGGGTCTTGGAAAATGGAGTACCTGGAGAAATACGGTTGGGCAGGTGCCCCCTACCTGTTCACGTCCAATTGGGGAATTGAACCCTGGCTGCCTAGGTGAAAGGCAAGAGTGTTACCACTCTGCCACCCGACCACCCAATAACATTGTGATTTGATAGTTTGATTAGTAAAATATACAGGAAACCTCTTTTTACAAAATGTAATTGAATCAGTATGGTGGTTTTGTATTTACAGGAACGCAGAGAGAACGCCACCATCACAAGGTACAAACATCTAAAATAATCCAATCTAGCTGTTCTAATTGATCTCTTATGGATTAGTCTGAAGTTATTATCTGATCTATGTACCGGTAAACCAATTTTAGTGGCACCAAGCTTTGGAAGAAAGATATAAAAAAAACATTGAGCAAATATTTTGATACATTCAGATTGAATTTTTATTAGTAGTTCATGTTGTCTATGATTATTTTCAGTTTTGGATGAGTTAATATTTCACAAAATAGCTTTCTTTCAAATAATTTCATATCTTCAAAAGGCAAAAATAGATAATTCTGCCAACCTTTAACATAGCAACTACTGGGGGGTACATGTTAGTAATGTAGTAATTACTTCAGAATATTGCAAAATATTTACCATGTAGTTCCTACCAGGTATGTTGAATTAATACATATGAATTTGTGAAGAAAACTAAAAATGTGCTGTTTTGTTTACAATACAATTTTTTATGAAAACTAATGTTTACAATTAATTTTCTTCTGCAACCCTTTTAGATATATAACTTGTTTCACAGGTTCTGTGAGTGGTTTTGCACACTTGAAGAACATGTTCGCTGCTTGTGTGGCGACGACAGCTACCTGGATTGCGTGTATACTGGTGGTGTTAGTAGGTGTGGCCTTGCCTCTCAGTCTGTTAGGCCGCTCCATGTTCTGGTATACCAATACCTACCTCATGTGGCCTCTGTTTGTCCTGCCTGGCTTTATCACCATCATCAGCATGCAGCAGTTCCTTAAACCCAGGCTTTTCAAGGTGAGAGATACCAAACCTCATACCTCAAAAATGTAGCTGATCTTGTCTAAAAGTTTAAAAGTTTATATATTTCCATGATATATGACATCCATCATCCATTGTATACTTTCTTTAAAATGATATATCATATATGTATGGGAAAGCCAAGTAATGCAATATTACATGGAAAAGGTATAGCATATGGCTACTTGTGGATTGTTTGTGTGTGGGTGGGTGGGGGCTGAATGGAAATGAGAGAGATTTGAGAAGCAAAACAGTGTTTGTTATTTTCATTTTGACCACTGACTTACATAAAGAAAATGTTTGTCTGACCTCTATCTCCTACTTTCTGAGGATTTATCATCTTAATTGAATAATCAAATATACCATAGCAAGGAAGAACTTACACAACTTACATTTTTATAAAAACAAAATCCTTTCACGCTCCATTCATTGCAAAGTTCATGAAGCTTAAAAAGCAGATTTATTATCCTGAATGGTTTAAAAGAGATATTATATATAATGGTTCCTGTTGAACAAAACAGAATGCTGATGCAAACAAATATGTACAATATATATATATTCTTCGCTGCTAGGGTCTGGATCCGATGTATGTCGAGCGAATCCTCTTTGACACTGTGTTATGTGAGCTGGCCGTAGCTAACCTGATCCTGACATACATTGGTCTGGGTATGTCCTACCTGGTGATGATGTGGGTGCTGCTTCCACTGGTGCTGCGTGAGTGTGTCACACAGGTGACCTGTATAAACTGGCGAGGTATGTATAGTCTGTACTGTATAGAGAGTGTGTCACACAGGTGACCTGTGTAAACTGGCAAGGTATGTATCGTCTTCATCAATAGTCTGTACTGTATAGAGAGTGTGTCACACAGGTAACCTGTGTAAACTGACGAGGTATGTATAGTCTACATCAATAGTCTGTACTGTATAGAGAGTGTGTCACACAGGTAACCTGTGTAAACTGACGAGGTATGTATAGTCTACATCAATAGTCTGTACTGTATAGAGAGTGTGTCACACAGGTAACCTGTGTAAACTGGCGAGGTATGTATAGTCTTCATCAATAGTCTGTACTGTATAGAGAGTGTGTCACACAGGTGACCAGCTGTGTAAACTGGTGAGGTTTGTATAGTCTTCATCAATAGTCTGTACTGTATAGAGTGTGTCACACAGATAACCTGTGTAAACTAGCTAGGTATGTATAGTCTGTACTGTATAGAGAGTGTGTCACACAGGTGACCTGTGTAAACTGGCGAGGTATGTATAGTCTTCATCAATAGTCTGTACTGTATAGAGAGTGTGTCACACAGGTAACCTGTGTAAACTGGTGAGGTATGTATAGTCTGTACTGTATAGAGAGTGTGTCACACAGGTGACCTGTATAAACTGGCAAGGTATGTATAGTCTGTACTGTATAGAGAGTGTGTCACACAGGTGACCTTTGTAAACTGGCGAGGTATGTATAGTCTACATCAATAGTCTGTACTGTATAGAGAGTGTGTCACACAGGTAACCTGTGTAAACTGGCGAGGTATGTATAGTCTGTACTGTATAGAGAGTGTGTCACACAGGTAACCTGTGTAAACTGGAGAGGTATGTGTAGTCTGTACTGTATAGAGAGTGTGTCACACAGGTAACCTGTATACACTGGCGAGGTAAGTATGTAATATTTTCTGTGCTATAGATTTGTCACAGATATAATATTTTCTGTACTATAGATTTGTCACAAATATAATATTTTCTGTACTATAGATTTGTCACAGATATAATATTTTCTGTGCTATAGATTTGTCACAAATATAATATTTTCTGTACTATAGATTTGTCACAATATAATATTTTCTGTGCTATAGATTTGTCACAGATACAATATTTTCTGTACTTTAGATTTGTCACAAATATAATATTTTCTGTGCTATAGATTTGTCACAAATATAATTTTTTCTGTGCTATAGATTTGTCACAAATATAATATTTTCTGTGCTATAGATTTGTCACAGATATAATATTTTCTGTACTATAGATTTGTCACAAATACAATATTTTCTGTGCCATAGATTTGTCACAGATATAATGTTTTCTGTGCTATAGATTTGTCACAGATATAATGTTTTCTGTAATATAGATTGGTCACAGTTCTGTTTCCTGAAGGGGCCGCGGTGGCCGAGTGGTTAAGGTGTCCCGACACTTTATCACTAGCCCTCCACCTCTGGGTTGCGAGTTCGAAACCTACGTGGGGCAGTTGCCAGGTACTGGTCGTAGGCCGGTGGTTTTTCTCTGGGAACTCCGGCTTTCCTCCACCTCTAAAACCTGGCACGTCCTTAAATGACCCTGGCTGTTAATAGGACGTTAAACAAAATCAAACCAAACAAACCAAAATCTGTTTCCTGTGTTATAAACTAGTCACAGTTCTGTTTCCTGTGTTCCAGATAACAAGAAGGCCATGCTGATATTACACCTGAGTGGTATGATGGTTCCTCTGCTGTCCTCCATATACATCATCTACATGTTTCTAATCATTATTATACCTACCATGGGCCGAGTGGGGAGCACTGTCAACCCTGATCTCGCACTAGCCGCACTAGTTACTGTATTTGTACTGTCGTGTTGTCAGTACCTGGTGAGTGTGACAACACATTAACACCTTACTACGGCTCAGATAATGTTCTTATTGTTTTCAAAATGTGTTTGTCATTATTTTGCAGTTAAAAATAATCTACATTAAGAGTTTAACACTTGTGTTATATGAACTATTTGGTTTAAACAATAGAAATTTTAATGATAGAAATATAAAAGCATAATGAATTACCAAGGAAGTGCTGTACCATTCACGATAGTTTAGTATACAGTGGTGTATCTAGTGCACCTTATACCATGACTGTTCTACTTTCAGTTTGGCCTGGTGTACCTTTGTGATATGAGACATGTCTGGAGGACCCTGGGTGTTATATTTATCCTAGGTTTACTAGCCGTTGTATTTACACCTTTGGGGTTTCCCTTTAGTGGTGACAAGGACAATCCAACCCCCCAAAGATTTTCGCATTTGGTAAGTATATATATAAGTATCTACCTCAGATTCATGTCTGCAAGCTGAACACAAAATTGACTTTCTGGACCTTAGTTTTCATACCAATAATAAATTTTCTCATTTAGGTTTCAAGAACACTTCTGACATTATGTTTACCTTTGATTGGAAATATTTTAATTCTTCGTTCCTTTAACTTCAAAGTGTACTTGATTGATTGCATTCTCTTTTGTTTCTGTACAGTTGTTGATATAAACCTTATATATCACACATTTTTCCTTCCTCTTTCTAAATTACACAAAGAGAAATATTTTTAGATTTGAGATATTTAAATATTATTACCTGTGAACTGAAATTGATTACATGCTATTTTGATGTTATATTGTCACATTAAATTTGTTGATATAATTTTTTTAAGCATATCAACAGAGAGAATTACAATCTGAAAGGAGAGTTAGTCCATTCTGATAGTGGTTTATGGTACCTACCCCAGGACTACCTAAAAGACCAGCTGTATCAGGAACACTTTCCTTTTATCAAGACGGCTAGCGCAGAGTTGAGAGGACATGGGCCCTACTATGGCCTACCTTACTTTATACCTATATTACACTTACTCAGTCCAAGGTAAATCATTTTAGATAAGTTGTATGTTACTTAAACATTCTGTTTTTGAAAGGAAAACACCTCCTGTAAATTATCTATGGTACAGGTATGTTCTGTTAATCTGTTCTCAAATAATCCAGTTTCGAAACCTACGTGGGGCAGTTGCCAGGTACTGACCGTAGGCCGATGGTTTTTCTCCGGATAGTCCGGTTTTCCTCCACCCCCAAAACCTGGCACATCCTTAAATGACCCTAGCTGTCAATAAGACGTTAAACAAAAACAAACCAAACCAAACCAAACCGAAACTTAACAAGTATGTTCCAAAGGTACAGAGAAGATCAGGCTGATGTAGAATTAAAAAGGATCATTCAATGGTGGGTGCCAAGATCCCTCTGGGATCTGTTGTAGCTAATATGTAAATGATGTGTTCAGAAGTCAGACTAAAACATGTAAACTAGGTTTTAATTTCTTAATTTGTTGAAAATTGTTAGGTAGTACACTTGTATTTGTAGAGTAATGTTTCACCTTATTTGGAACAGAGTACGTCCTGGTCTCTTATGATGCAGGTTGGACTTGTAAGTTGATCTTGTATTTTTTATGAATTTTCCTTTACAGAGACAGTAAATACATACCATCACCTGCCATCGACCCCAAGCCGAAGGTGATGCCCTCACTCGTCAACAAACAGGCTATATCCCAAGACACTCTCCGACTCACATTTGAAGTTACAGGTAACATGATAGTCTACTCTCCCATACTTCATGAATACCTTTCTGTTTGTGGTAGGAAAAAGATAATCTGTATTTCCTTTATTATAAAAAAGAATGATGTTATCACTTTACACAGCATCGGCAACCATATCAGTCAAGTAAGGTCATCAATATTGTTGCACATTCTATGATTCATCAAGAAGGGACAATTTTAATTATTTGATATTGGTACATTGAGGTCCATGTTGATTCAGTTACAGTTTGTACAGTTTACCACCTCAGTGTACATACTATTGATTATATTATGGTATTCCTGGTAGTTATATAGACCTGTCATTTTGATTACAGTTTGATACAATTTTATACCTCAGTATAAATAGGATACACTTCATTTGTTATTTGTTTGAAGAAGATGACGATAAAATCCAATACAGTTTATTTACATTTAGTTTAATACTCAACAACTAAGAGAGAATTTTCTCCCAGGTAAAAGTAGAAAATGTTTTATTGGTTTAATGACAATGTAAGATAATAAACCTGACTGTTACAGTTGATATTTCTGCTGTACAAACAGGTCCTGATCACATGACAGTATACATCCGCCCCCAGTCAGGTATGGACTTAGTGGCCTGGTCCATACTGCCTGACCCTCCACTGCCTGTCTTCACATTCCCAGACATGAATGAGACGTCATATTTTGTGTACTACGGTCATGGTGAAACCCCACAGGAGCCATGGCAGTTTCATATTGATATACAGGTATGTTCAAATTTGTTAATTTTTTATGCTAGCACTAGGGACTTCATTACAAAAATCCTGAAAGTCACATTCTTCATTGTTCGCTTAAAATGCTATCGGAGCTTTCTACATTGTTTTTTTTTCTTTTTTTCTTCAAATTCAGTGCAAATGTAATTGAACAGTCAGTAGTATACTAGTATGGTTATAAGGTCAGTTTTAAGAAATCAAATTTGCTGTTAAATATCAAATATATTCCTCAAGTATGACAGATTTTGTTATAGTTTCACGAGTGCGTACTTGTGAAATATAATTGATATTAAATGCAAAACCATTGAATTTTCTTTTTATTGCATTTCGAATGAGGCCTTTAAAATGCTTTTATTCGAGTTTTTCTTTACCTGCCTCCTGGAAAGTAGTGAGGCCAATCCTTTGAAATGACAAACTTTAGAGTCAGCTGATCAGGATAAGTGTGATTTCAAAATATCAATATGCTATAAAATATAGTTCCACATTTCAAAATATCAATACGCTATAAAATATAGTTCCACATTTCAAAACATATTAGAAATAATAAAGGACACATATAAACTTCAGTTCAGGTTGATCAATTCCTAAAACACAATATTTATCCACTATGTATGTAAAAAGTGTAATTGGATATAGATATCAAATGATATTAAAACCTAGTCCGTCTGGTATTACTACGCCATGCTGAAGTGACTGATGGAGTAGTTTCAGCAAAACCTTTTAATTTATCCTGCAAACTTTTATATTTTTTTCTACAAAATCTTATATTTTCACTGCTCATCATTGTAGTGAAAATATAGATTTTATCAGTTCGAAAATTTTCCATATTTCACAGGCAAAAATTTAATAAAATCATTTTATGACTACATGCTAACACTTATTTTCCTTCACTAGACCATTACTGGACACTGGCCAGAGGACCAACATGTTGTAGACATTGCCTTCAGTGGTTACTACCTCCACGGCAAGTACAAGTCCACCCCCGAACTGGACGAACTCCACAGCAAGGTCTTACCTTGGATGATACCAATTTCATTTTCTGCAACCTATGCAAGTTACCAGTTTTAACATTTCCATGACCACCATTAGCAAGTCAACAAAGAAATTTCCCACCGTAAAAATTTAGACAATAATGATTGTTTTGTTAAATTTAATATGAACCTTTCATGAAAACATTAAATAATTTTTCAACATTATGATATTTTCTAACTTAAATAATTATAAAGCTCATAATAACATCAGAAAATAGAATTTATATAACCTTGAATTTTATGGAGAAAGGGTTATGTTTCCAATGCATTATCAACTTCATACCTATACAAACAACTGTTAACAGTGTAATCAATATCTCCTCCAATTTTCTAAAGCCAGTTCTTGTGTATCATACTGAATGAAGAAAACCATGTCACCATTGTAGGAAAAGTACAGAGTCCTGGGCAAGTCTCATTGGTTGTCAGCAATATACAAAAAGTTAGAGGGAAGTTTTACGAGTTTAAACAACTGACCCAGGGCTACTTATATAAAATGTGGGCTATGCTAGTGCACAATGTTGATATTTTTGACAGGTGTTTGTTCACATTAGGTAATTATCATTACCTATTCTGGTGTAACTGTAAAAGTGAAGATTTGAGTAGTTATATAGATATGCATGGTTTTCTACGTTGTCATTTTTTTTTATAAAATCATCTACTTTTATTTAAAAGTGTTTTAAGTAATATTTTGTTATGAGATGTTTTGTTATTGTTTCAAAATCAAGTAAAGTCACCCGAGGTAAAGACTCGAGTGGCCTGTATTGTAATCACCTATTGTCAGTCGTCAGTCATTGTGTGTGTCATTAATCTGTAAACAATTTACATTTTTTTGGCTTCTTCTCAGAAACCACAGAATCAGTTCTAATGAAATGATAATAAAAAAATTGTGAAGTAAGGTCCCTCGGGCTCTAACGGGTGGGGCTAAGATAAGTTAAATTGGCTTCAACTTCTTCTTTAGACCTAGATAACTCTGTGGTGATGGAAGGATATTACCGGTAGGGTGCTCTTCATTTCCTTTAGGTTCCACTTTCACCCCTGGGGATGGAGTGATGTTTATAATAGTTTATAATATATTAAAGATTTTTTTTATACTTTTGTGTGTATTTTGTTAATTTTCAATAGGAAATAATTCAGACTTGATTTTGTACTATAACTTTGAAATGACAGTTTGATACTATGAAATTTCAAATTCAACAATCTTCTTTTAGAACCAGATAACTTGGGGAGCATTTAAAGGTGGTTTTACCTGGGAGTGTGGTGAAATTTATCTATCGTAGCTTCAGTTCGAAAATGATATATTTGGGTATATTTTGTTCATTTTTGGTTGGAAATTCAAAAGAGATTTCAGTTGAAATAAAGGGAAGAGATATCATACCATTTAGCCCAAGCTACATCGAATAGGGACTTTTACAATTACAATAAGTATATTAAATAAATTACATTTACTAGTTCTATTAATGCACTAAACATATCCATTAATTAAAGTCTTCAGAGATCCAACTCTAAATTCCTTTCCATTGAATTATTCAGCGATAAAAAAGGATGTTAAGAGATGTCCAATAATAATGACGGCAAATGATCTGTGATTGATTTGTGTGACCTGTGATGGTGTTGGCCAAGATCCCTCTGGGATGTCTCGTAATCAAAAGCCAGTATTCTTAAACTTTTTATTTCATTGTTTATTTCTACTTGATATTAATGAGTGCTCTGTTTTCGTTTTAGAGTATAATTATTTTTTACTACTTTTTTGTTATTTTCCTCAAAAGGGAAGAAACGATTTAGGTGACCTGGTTTAATTGAGTATAATAAATGTCTGATATCTGTCATAACATGCCCATTTTATAATGTGATTACTTCTCAGCTGTAATTCAGAATTCAGTTAAACCTGTTATATACACCTGCAGGTTAACAGACAGGTTTGGCTTTCCATGGTTCAACATAAAAGTCCAAAAGAGGATCATTGTGGGAAATTCAAAAAAACAACATCTGAATTCTAATAACAGCACCAAACTGATATTTTGATATTGCCAATGTGTAAATTGTTTACAGTAGAATAATCTCCAAGAAACTCTCGTAGTCCTCTGTTGAACTGGATATCATTTATATATAGCGGTAAACAATCTTCCTGTCTTCCTGTCAACCACTGGAATGCCAAACTATACCCAAATATCAAAGTTCAATAGTGCTAACCTGTTTACAAGAATTGTGACTTTTTTTAGGTGCTACATTCGTGTTTCAAAATGATATTACAGCAATGTTGGATCTCAGGATATCAACAACTTGTGTGTTCTAGAGTTTGACATGTTACGTCAGATCTCAGGATAGTATTAGTGTTTTAATAAATGTTTTTGTTATGGTTCAACCTTCCAATATCTGCAATTAAGTAAATCATAGATATTTAAGTTTCGATTCAACTCTACCCAAACACTACTGTCTGTATGTATCGGCTGAGTAGATCCCTGCAGTGTTATATCACATCAGTCTGATAACATTGTCAGGAAGTATCAAATACTTAATAGGTAGAAGTCTTTATAAAAGCATAATAGTTTGTTTACCTTTCCTCCAAGGGTAAGGTGTCGCGTACATATCAGTTCTATGTCAGCTGAGGAGTTCGTCTGTTTCAGTATCATTATGTTATGTAATCAGTGGGTTGGATTCCTGTTCAGCACAGGAAGGTTGTACAAACTCTAAATGATATCTGTATATATGTGCTCTCTTTGTTGTTGTTGAGGTCTTACTGTCACAGAAGTTTTCTCCTTCACCATTCGTTCTGACTGATCTCATTGTTGAGATGAATTTTTATGTGTATACATTCTTAATAGCTGTGCGAGTATCTTCATGGTCTGTCTCCATTTACAGGTGTTTTATGTCACATTCACGTTATCTTTCCTAAATACATTAGTGTTGAAAAATAATGGTGTTGATGAGTTTGTAGTACTAACTGAGAGTAGTGTTACAGAACACTGGGTCCACTAGTACTAACTGAGAGTAGTGTTACAGAACACAGGGTCCACTAGTACTAACTGAGAGTAGTGTTACAGAACACAGGGTCCACTAGTACTAACTGAGAGTAGTGTTACAGAACACAGGGTCCACACTAAGTAATGAACATGTGGCTTCACCCAAACAAAAGTGATGCCCATCATCAATATTCCATTTAAGGACATTACCTTTGATCATTTTATTCTGACTTTATATATGAAAGTATAACCCGTTATGAACAGAGAGGCATGATATCAGTAAAACCACAAGTTTTGATGTCTGTAATGAAGCCCAGCAGAATCTCGTGCTAGGTATACAGCTTACATTGATTTTTTACCGTAAAAGGAAATAAGACGCCAAGGGTTTATTCCAGAAAATAAACAGATAACATAAAATACTTATTGTTGATGAGGTGAATATGAAATATGATGATGATAGTGCAACTTACTGGAAACTCATCCTAGTTTAAATGTTTAGTTATACACTGAATTATTTGTATGTAACTGATGTATTTTGTTCTGGTATTGTGCTCTCAGCTGTTCCATAACTGTCAGAAATCCAATCAATACCCATTAATGCAGTATTATCATTAAAACGTCTTGAGCCTGAAATCCACCCGGAATACAGCCTCTTGAATTTTCAATTACAAATTTGTAAAGTAAGGTAATATATCTCGATTTTATATTGTCATTTTTATCCTCATCTAATCAGATAGGAGTGGTATATCTTAACTAAATCAACTTTGATCAGTTTTACCACTAAACAACATGATTAATATATGACAGTATTACTTTAATCAGGTGATTTATTTCAATTATTTTTCATTCGTTTCATTATGATTATACTGCTTGTAATTTTAAAGGTTAATTTGATGCATATTGTCTCCGATTATGATTCAAATATTTCAGGCAAATTAAGGCACAGGTATTTGCCCTGGTGCTTACAAACGGATTTTTATTATTTGTGAATACAAATTAAAAAAAAAATATTTCAGGGAATTCCCTAACGAAAAATGAAACCTGTTGTCTCCACCAGACTCATAATTTACACATAAATAATTATTAGCAGGTAATCAAAAGAAATAAGTTAAACAGTGCAAGGTAAAATTATATATTACCCCACTGTCTTCATTATTAAATCATTAATTAGGCAACTCTGTTGCATACATACAACACAAGCATAAATTCTATTTGTTTAAATGAAGGGTCCAAGTTGAAACCTATTTGTATCTTGTATCACTGTGAAATGTATATCAAGTTTGATGTTGTATAAATATGTTGTAACCACACTCAAGTTTTGCTAAATACTCTTACTTGTAAGTTTGATACAAAAGATGTATCATTTTATCTGTTAATATTCATGTTAATTTATTTTAATTATATGGTTTTAGGTGTTAAGGTCTTTACCTTCTGCAACTTTTTAACTCAACTAATTTTTAAGTGAGATACATGAAGATCAGGGAGAAGCCAGCTATGATGTGTTATTGGACATTATTTTCGCTAACATTATTTTCGCTTTACATCTTGTATGAATGTATGAATAGCTAAAATGTTGATTTTATGATGTATAATTATACTTTTACATCGCTGTAGTCTTTCAGATTTGTATCAATGTCCTTATTAATTACATTTTCAACAGTATAATGTACACTTAACATGCTGCTATATCCCTGTATTGATCAATCCATGTGTGTTCATAGTTCATCAGACATTTGTACGTCAGCATATTAACGTATGGATCTTCTCTGTTAGACTTGTGTCAGACTGTTCAGTGTCACATAGCCCTTGTATGTTTCATTTCAACAACTATGCATCACGTTGTCACTTTGGTATTTATTTATTATCATTAATGTCAACTTGGTGTTTGTTTATTTTCTTTCTCGAGTTATTACTATTACTGTCAACTTGGTATTTGTTTATTTTCTTTCTCGAGTTATTACTATTACTGTCAACTTGGTGTTTGTTTATTTTCTTTCTCGATTTTTTATTGTTCATGCTGATGCTAGACACAGATGTTTTTGTGTATGTACTATATTCTGCAGATATATTGGAAAAAGAATGATTTGAGGAATTTTTACTTTTTCAATATTGAATATGTGTTAACTATTTTGATAGTTAACACCGATTATCCTTTTAACGAGGATTGTAAATTTGATGAAACGAAGAACATGTTATGAAACTAGTTAAGATACTGATTTCTTTACTGGAAGAAACAATCTTATTTCATTTTTTACAATTTTTCAAATATTGAAATTAACTGAGATTGGAACTTATTATATGTTTACTAAATTTGAAATGTGTTAATATTTTTATGTGTGGTAGATTTACAAATTGTAAATTATTTCAAAAATGATTTTATTTGTTTTGGACAGAAATGACTTTGATATGTTGAAAGATTTTTTATATTGCATAATTTTGGTATAGTCTGAACCTGTAATCTGGTATGTTAATGTTATTTGCTAGCTAAAGATATATAAGTTATCTGTTTCAATTATGTTTCGGTATAGTGTATAATGAACGGAGCAAGATACTTAATTTTGCCTGCTTTTTATTTAATGAATTTGTTTTATTGCTTGTGCATTATTATTAACATTGATTTTACATTTTATTTTAGCTATATTTTACATTTACATTACCAGCTTCTCTTACTACAGAAATATGAAGTAAGAAATCACGTGCCGCCAGCTTGCCCCAACAATTATGACATAAGTGTTCAATATATGCTCAAAATGACAAAGATATGTTAATGGAGGTATGAAGTTGGTACCGAATCACCATAAGTATCAAAATAGCCCAAATCCAACCGATATTTTCTCTCTCAATATAACAATAGCAATATATAATTGGTACTTAGTTTTATGGAATATATATACCATAAAGGTACATATTTTACTGATAATCTTATTTTAGATTTTTTTGCATTGAAAGACTTCTGTTAAATTATGATTGTGCCAATCACAGTTTCTGTATATTGTTTTCTGTGACAAGTACTGTTGGTGCACTAGTCTGTTAAGGTACAGATAGGGGCCAAATCTTGAGTGCGTCATCAACATCAGTAACGACTTTTGTCAGTTTACTGTCAGACTAGTCAAACTGATATATGATTGTGTGTGTAGGTATCATGGTTTTTGTTCTGTTCTAAAAATGACACATATTATTTGCAGTAAGATTATTCTAACTAGATTCTAATTATATTCCAGTTGTTCTGTGTATATAATGAAGGGTAAATAATGTGTGTTAATATTGTTTCCCATAAGCACAATGTATTATACTGTTTAGTGTTATATCATCTGACTTATTACAAGTGTGCAATTTTTTAATGTAATTTTAACAATTGCATTATTCCATACAGATGCATGAAGCAAACTTGTACAAAGATTAAAAAGGAATGCTTAGTATATGAAAACTTCTAGACGTTAAGGGAAATCTGTAGTTAAGAAATGAACTACCGTAATGACTTGAGGACTCTGATGATCTTAGCTTAGTAAACTGTGGTACAGTAACTTAGAGATTTGTACCATATTAAGCATATGATGAGATTGATTTGAGAGCTATGATTGTCTGAGGTGGCGATCCACTACATGTTCCTGTCAAACTAATATGATACTTGTGCTATTGTTGGGTTTATGCATAACCATTGGTGTTCTGATAATGGTAAGAAACTACTTGCCCGTGACGACAGGCGTATACATGTTTATTTAGTGTGATAACAACGCCTTAAAGTACCACATGTTAAAATCGACAATTTACATTCTGAAGGAATAAATATCCATTTTGAAAATGATAATAAAGAAAAATATACGAATTATATTCATTATACATTTCGGACTGGAACTGGATGTTGTGTACATAACGAAAATAAGTCGATTTCTTACTTGGTTTTTATTTTTTTAATTATTTTAGAAGCAAACAAGTATGTTTTGCTTATACGTTAAACACGTGATATATATTGACATGAACTATTGTGTCAAACCATGATTATTTACATAACATACATTACAACGATAAATTTGTATGTATTCTTATTTTGTTGTTAATAGGCGTGTGTCTATAAATAGCGATCATTGTGATGGCTATGCAAAGAACAAAACATCATGTACCTATATCATTTTATAGTAGTGTATGAATTATCAAATATTGAAATATACATCGACAAGAGTGGAGAGCTTTTCAAGTTAAATGTGAAAACTAGTCATATTTGTTCCAAAATTGACATGTACTGGTTGCATGAATAATTTTAAAATTTCGGGTAAATTTTTGTCTGCAATATAAACATTTGATATATCATGAAAAGGTGAATACTCTGTTTTACTGTTTTTCTAAGCGATATTAAACTAATGCAATGTACGACTGTTATCTGACGATATTAGACTGATGTGATGTGTGACTGTTATCTGATGATATTAGACTGGTATATCGTATGTGATGTGTGACTGTATACTGGTATATCTTATGTGATGTGTGACTGTATACTGGTATATTTTATGTGATGTGTGACTGTATACTGGTATATCTTATGTGATGTGTGACTGTATACTGGTATATTGTATGTGATGTGTGACTGTATACTGGTATATTGTATGTGATGTTTGACTGTAGACTGGTATATTGTATGTGATGTGTGACTGTAGACTGGTATATTGTATGTGATGTGTGACTGTAGACTGGTATATCGTATGTGATGTGTGACTGTAGACTGGTATATCGTATGTGATGTGTGACTGTAGACTGGTATATCGTATGTGATGTGTGACTAGACTGGTATATCGTATGTGATGTGTGACTGGAGACTGGTATATTGTATGTGATGTGTGACTGTAGACTGGTATATCGTATGTGATGTGTGACTGTAGACTGGTATATCGTATGTGATGTGTGACTGTAGACTGGTATATCGTATGTGATGTGTGACTGGAGACTGGTATATTGTATGTGATGTGTGACTGTAGACTGGTATATCGTATGTGATGTGTGACTGGAGACTGGTATATTGTATGTGATGTGTGACTGTAAACTGGTATATTGTATGTGATGTGTGACTGTAGACTGGTATATTGTATGTGATGTGTGACTGTAGACTGGTATATTGTATGTGATGTGTGACTGTAGACTGGTATATTGTATGTGATGTGTGACTGTAGACTGGTATATTGTATGTGATGTGTGACTGTAGACTGGTATATTGTATGTGATGTGTGACTGTAGACCTGGTATATTGTATGTGATGTGTGACTGTAGACTGGTATATTGTATGTGATGTGTGACTGTAGACTGGTATATTGTATGTGATGTGTGACTGTAGACTGGTATATTGTATGTGATGTGTGACTGTAGACTGGTATATCGTATGTGATGTGTGACTGTAGACTGGTATATCGTATGTGATGTGTGACTGTAGACTGGTATATTGTATGTGATGTGTGACTGTAGACTGGTATATTGTATGTGATGTGTGACTGTAGACTGGTATATTGTATGTGATGTGTGACTGTAGACTGGTATATTGTATGTGATGTGTGACTGTAGACTGGTATATTGTATGTGATGTGTGACTGTAGACTGGTATATTGTATGTGATGTGTGACTGTAGACTGGTATATTGTATGTGATGTGTGACTGTAGACTGGTATATTGTATGTGATGTGTGACTAAACTGGTATATCGTATGTGATGTGTGACTGTAGACTGGTATATTGTATGTGATGTGTGACTGTGTCTGGTATATGGTATGTGATGTGTGACTGTAGACTGGTATATTGTATGTGATGTGTGACTGTAGACTGGTATATTGTATGTGATGTGTGACTGTAGACTGGTATATCGTATGTGATGTGTGACTGTAGACTGGTATATTGTATGTGATGTGTGACTGTAGACTGGTATATTGTATGTGATGTGTGACTGTAAACTGGTATATTGTATGTGATGTGTGACTGTAGACTGGTATATTGTATGTGATGTGTGACTGTAGACTGGTATATTGTATGTGATGTGTGACTGTAGACTGGTATATTGTAGGTGATGTGTGACTGTAGACTGGTATATTGTATGTGATGTGTGACTGTAGACTGGTATATTGTATGTGATGTGTGACTGTAGACTGGTATATGGTATGTGATGTGTGACTGTAGACTGGTATATTGTATGTGATGTGTGACTGTAGACTGGTATATGGTATGTGATGTGTGACTGTAAACTGGTATATTGTATGTGATGTGTGACTGTAGACTGGTATATTGTATGTGATGTGTGACTGTAAACTGGTATATTGTATGTGATGTGTGACTGTAGACTGGTATATCGTATGTGATGTGTGACTGTAGACTGGTATATCGTATGTGATGTGTGACTGTAGACTGGTATATTGTATGTGATGTGTGACTGTAAACTGGTATATTGTATGTAACGTACGACTGTAGACTGGTATATTGTATGTGATGTGTGACTGTAGACTGGTATATTGTATGTGATGTGTGACTGTAAACTGGTATATTGCATGTAACGTACGACTGTTGTCTTATTATTTAATTGGATTGTACATTGTGTAAATATTGTACGTGAATATGCTAGAATACACCTCTAGTATATATTTGTGTAGGCGGATTTTCATAATGTAAACGGTAAAATATGGTCTTCCATTCTACGGAACTTCTATAAACATATAAAACGACAACAAAGTTAAATTGGGCGTGAAAAGAATGTTGAAGATATTACGAAATACACCTTTATTGCTGAAAATCGTATTTGTGTAGGTACTTTACATAACTTTAGGTAATATTAATGTGGATTATTTATTTATAAGAAACAAAGAAACATTGCTAGTTATTTAGAGAAATATTTTTGTTTGTAGTGAGGCGCTACGCGTTAATTAGACATGAGGACTCTGATAATCTCGGGCGAAGTTTGGGTAACTGTTATAGCCAAACAATTGACGAGAGGCATTTGAGGCCTATGATTGTCTTACGTGCCGATTTACTACACGATCAATGTCGTAAACGTGGAATAAGGTTTTATGTGTATGTTGTGTTACACTGTTTATGCATCAGGAACACACCTTTCAATGTAAGAGAGAAGATGCTGTCGTAAGATTCTCTTATTTGTTGGAATTGTTTTGAGACAGAGTTGTTTAAAAAGTAATTTAAGTGGGTTATTGCGGTATTTCAAAAAGATCGTTAAATCTTTTATCAAATCAATTAATATAATCTGTACATTTTTACACTTTTTGTCTACACTATTGTACCAGCAGTTAATGCTGTAAGCACCAATAAAATACAAAGGTCAGAATTTTTAGTTGTTCTTTTCAGTTTATCAATCATGACATCGTCCAATTGTTATTAACACCGTAACAAAATGTACAACTATATAACAAAACTGGGTATAACCCAATTCTCATTTTCGGATATCATCCAGATTAAATTGTCGAACGACCCTGAAAATTATTGGTTCGGGGTGGAGAATAAGGTTCTGCCATTACGGGGGATAAATCAAATGTATAATTTGTATTGTTGAATGTTTCCCTGGCAGAAACGTGTGAAATTGTCAACCTATCATAAATGTTGATGGCATTCCCATATGAAAACCATAGGAGTATTCCTGGATCTCACTGCTTTGTAATGCTGTTTTGTTCTCCGCTGACTTTCACAGCTTCGTAATACGATTTTTTTAGTTCGTATTTACCGGCATATCCCTCGAGACCTTTGAAGTTAACAAGTTTGGGATCGACTTTCATAGGTTTGATTGGGATATCGCTCTGCATCTCCCGATTATGAATTCCGAGATACGAGTGGCGATCTACGATATGGCCTGGTTCCGGGACGCGTGGCTCGCTGTACGACTTCCTCAGCTGACGTTTCATGGTTTTCTTTGCCTCCTTCCCCCCCTTGAATGTATTCGGGTGTGGTACACTATTGTTTGACACGTTATTATACAAAACGTGGCTTTGTAACGGATCTAGTTCCGACGAGTCAGGCGTGTATCGAGCACCTGTACTGGGGTACTCTTTCACCATGATCTTTTGGAAGTCGTGGGATTCCGGTTCCGAGGGTTGACCTTTTGATGACCTTTCTATATCTCGATCATTGATATCTCTATCATCACTTTTCTGTAAACGATTCCTATCGTGACCATTTCTCTCCCCGTGTTCTTTATCCACGCCTGCTTTTTGCTTGGGTTTGTCTGAAGATGATTGCGCCATCGTCTTCCTCTTGCCTTTTGCATTCGCCAGAGAAACACTATTTTTCTTCCCGTTGTCTGCCTTATTGAATGTTTTGATATCAGGAGGGTCCGATATGACTGTGAATGCACTGTTTCTACCATTGGCAGGGTGTCCCAAAGGGAATCCCATACCCTTTAATTTTCTCCTTTTATATGCATTCTTGTAGGTTCTTTCCCCTAGGTCAAATAAGCCTTCTGAAGTGAGTGGTGGTGGTTTATTCAGCATATCCAAAGTAATGGTAACATACTTTTTCATTGGTTTGGTGTGTTTAGGCTGTATGATAACTGGTCGCTTAGGTTTGGCCTTCTTTTCTTTAAGAGTTCCAACTGAGGCCTCGATTTCTTTTATCATGGATTTCACCTACATAAAAGATACTCGAATTATTGAAGCTTAGTTAAGTATTACTTTAGTATGAAATTTGAAAGAAATGAAAATTATTTTTTGTTGCTGTTTACAAAAAAGTACAAGTCAAACTTCGTGATCCCGAAATCAGGTAATTTGATAACCCAAAGAATCTGCTTAACTCGTTCCGACAGTGAAAATCTATATAAAATATACTTCGCTACCTGGAATACTAGGGATTTCCCGTGACCTTACTTCTTCGAGATTATAACGTTCGACTGGACTGTCTACGTACCCAAATATACACTCCAGTTGCTCCCGGACTTATTTCTCTCATTTTGGCTTCTGTATAGGGTCCCAGAATCTTTTTCGCTTCTCTAGCGGTTGCTATGGATACATCTTTCGGCTCAAAATTTGCCATTATTTGTGCGAGATTTTCATTCTCAGCTTGATGCAGGATAGTTTTACATTGTATCCATTTCTGTAACGAAAATAAATACATAGACTCAAAAAGATTTATAGCAGACACTGGCCATAAAAAAGAAACATGGAGACAGCCTGCTGTATTATTTACATGTTTTCAAGTTGGTATATTGTCAACGATTAATGTGAATGAGAAATGCATTTACTACATTTACGTATCACGTTTTGTATATATAATACCGTACAGCGGGAAATTTTAGCGGTTATAAAATTTGGCGATTTGGCCATGAAAACTGAAAGTAAAATTTTGGCGGGTATTTAAGATATCATTAAGTGATGTTAAACCATTTTACCTCCGACTCTGACAGCGGATGTCCTAACAGAAGAAGGGCCGCCCTCATTGCATCGTGAACACCAGTCGGTGGGTTGTCATATGTCTTCAGTTCCCCCACCGTTTTGTGGTCTGCCTGGCGGACATCATCACTCAGGCGCTGAAGTACACGGAGACGGTCCCTTAGACGCCTCGCTAGCAACAGCGGCATGTCCAAAGACTTGTCCGTATTTGCTGATTTCGCCTTAACAATAGCCTTTTCCAGTTGTGGGAGATTTCTCGTCTTGTATGCGTGATTGAGTTCTGTTTATTTTCAGGATAATTACATGTCAGGTACGTTACGCTCCGTCCATATTCTTAGTAATTATATACATGTATAATACTAATATAGAGCCACAAACTTTCATGCATCAATATTCGTCATATATTCTTGATGGTGATTTTTTCCATGTTTATTATAGCTAGTACATTTTAACAACGGTATATTCCTTATTACTACTTCCGAAAAGTTAACTTTCAGAACGACCTCCACCTAAAATAATTCTGACTGTGAATCGTTATCTGCAATTAATAATTATTCCCAGCATTGACTGTACATATACACGTGATGAATATGAAATAACGATTGAAATTTAGATAATACACGTGCACATAAAACATACCTATTTTGGCCTCCTTATATCTAAGGAGTTTCTTTGCCTTTTTTACTAATGTATTTGCCGGCTCTGGCTGGGTAAGTAGCATTTCCTCCAGGGCTTTCCTTATAACGGCAGGATCATTGGACTCGAGCGACATAAACAACCTCTGAGCACGGGCAATCTTCTCGTCAACTGAAACAGTCAGCTAAACCATAATATGGACCGATTTGTTAATTATTTAAACTACGTCGCTTCCGCAAAATGCCAGACACGTTAAACTCCGATCATAATTATTTATAACTACATACATGATTTTAACAGTACAAATATAAAGTCATAACCATTTTAAATAGTCTTTATACTTACTAAGTTACTTCCCAATTACTACTCATAAGTCAGATGGTCGGAAAGAATTCTTTTTCACACTTCTTTTCATTACAACATTTTTTCGTCAAATGTGATGGAATCTGATTACTGGCTTGTTTCCTATTGATTAACCGTCTCTTAGATAATCTCAGACGTTAACTATCCAATATCAAATCACATCAATTATCTAGACCAGCCGCTGTATATATAGCAAACATTCAACAATCCCAGATCTCAACTTTAATCTTGCTATTCATGTACTCAGTAAGAAATTTTCCACGCGAGAATATTATTCTTCCGCTATGCAGTTCTGAATACTGAATATTACATTAGCCACTAACTGATCCATCATATCATACGAAGCCTCAAAATACCTTTAATTTCGCCACTCTTCAGACGGAATTTCAATCGCCATCCTTTGAAGTATCTCGCCATTTACAAACAAGCCTTCCCTTTCCTTGTTAGAGCCAATGATAATTCTGAACTAGTGATCAACCTATTATCTCGTTCCCACCACTTTTCTTGTAATTTACCACTATCTCTTAACTACGCCTATTACTCTTCAAATGAATCCCCATACTTTAACTAGCTTGACTTATAAGTACCACAACTCGTCATCAGACTGCTCACTTACCGGGGACATTCTTTTTCTTTCTGGCTCGTAGTGCTCTGTTTGTAGCATCAATGGCGGATACATCCTGACCGACCCTCAGTCGCTCCTCCCTGATGGCATCCATTATAGTGATCAGGTCGTCCTCAACTACGTCGACAGAATTTGATCGGAATATGTAGTACCTACCGATGCTCTTGAGATACACTTTCTCAGCCTGTTCATAGATATGCAGAGTGTATTCTCCGTGTTTGGGTAATTTGACCTTAAACATTGTCACCCCAAGCTCTGTTGCCATTTCGACGTTCTTTCTACTTGGAGCGCCATCCTTTTCTTTCTGTTCGAGAAATGCTAATATGTTTTCTACGCCTGAAGGAACAGGTACTGATATCTCTGCTTGCTTAGTATAAATAGTTTCGGCTATTATTGGTGATGCATCTTTCCAAAAATTGCTGTTTTTCACTCTTCCAACAGTGCCTTCCTGTATCGGTCTACCAGTTGATTGGACCAAAAATGCGTGAGAGTTATGCAAATCCGTGAAATCGTGTCCTTTTTTGTGTGCATATACATTCATAGAATATTCTCCTTCCGCTGGTAAATCCAAGTAGAACCAGTTTTTGTTGTTTCCGTTTTTCTGTGTCACTCGCATTCTATCGGCCTGCGTTGTCACATTTGTATGTAACTCACATGATAAATTCACGTCGCCCTTGCTTTCAAACTCAACCTGAGCAAATCCATCTTTTGCGAATATCATTCCATCTTCGCATCCATTGCATGTAACGCCCAAATCTTTGCACGCCGGATTAGCTCCTATGTTCCCTGTGTTGATGTTTGGGAATGGGTCGTTCTTCAAACCCTTACCATAGCACTTGATGAGATAATTCAGCACGTTTGAATGTTCCCCCTTCTTCGACGTTAAGTTTTTGGCATACAACTTCATAGCATACATACCCCCTTTCGGTAAACGAGTGTTGATGATATAGTCAGATCCTGTCCATCTCAAAATAGCATATTTGTCCAAATTGGCTTCATCCAAAAACGGATTACGAAGACTCATCTTCAATTTGTGATCCTCTCTCCCACTAATAACGATTTCAAGACGTCCGTCTTCTGTGAGAATGGATGACTCTTTATGTGAAATAGCTTCGATACCTGCGCTTTGAGAAGCTATGCCCGGACCCCAACCTATGGCAGGATAATCTGGAAGAGGTATGCAGTTTTGAGTGTCGTTTGTTACTAGAAGGTATGAACACACGAGATCATAGCCATTGATTTCGGGAACCGTTTTATCCAGACCAAATATGTCTAATTTGAACTTTCCAGCGATTGGGAATTGAAATGAGAAACGCAGTGTGTCTTGTAAATGTTCAAATATAACGAATCTATCCAAAAGTATGTCAAGTCGTGATCTTTCATCCGCTGAAAGGTGCGACCGAAATAAGACATACTTGAATCGGTAGTTTTTACTGCGTTCAGAAGGGAGAGTAAGTATCAACTCCGCTTCTCCATCTATGGCTTCAATGACGCAGTTATCATAAACTTCATCAGCAATTTTCATATCTAGTTGATGGAACCTCTCGCGCATGAAGGCTTGCTCTTCAAATTCCCCAAAAGGTATGGGTTCTTCCAATAATTGCCAGACATCTTCGTCGGGGAGGTGAGTGCTTATCAATTCACTGGGATTTGTTAAGAAGTAGTGCTCGTCTACTATGTTCTTGTGATATTTTTTCCATGTAAGGTCCGTAAATCGTCTATCTTTACCAGCTTCAGAAATCTCCTCGTCCGTCGGCAGGTTGTTGGTCCCCTCTAAGACAGTGGGCTGTCTCACCACACCGCGACCCGGACCGTTCTCGTCACCGTTCACGCTAGCGTCACCGTCGATACTTTCCATGTCCGTTTTACGATCGGTGGTGACACTCATTCCATCCAGGTCTTTCCATTCGTCTGGCATTTCGTTCTCAGCACACATATTTCCCCAGAACGTGTCTACCAGACGCCATTCGTCGTAGATGTACACAGCGTTCCATTGGGCCTTGAGAGCTTCCCTGTCAATCGCCTCACCTATCTTATACATAGAACTTTTATTGATACCTTCCACTACAACGCACGGAACATCTGCGATTCTGAAATGACAATGATAGTGGTCAATTTGGAGCAAGTGGCAATGTATCATAAAATTTGCGACTCTACATTATTGGTAAGTCAGTTTCGTAAAACTTATACCATCCCTTATCATGATAAACTTTTCATAATTTGCCTGTTGAAATTGTATTGAGATCCTTATTAACTGACATATTAAACCTCGCGTTTTTGTTATCTTAAATGATATAATAACGAAAATACATCATCCATTATTCCTCATTGGCTGAGCATATAACTTTATGAAAATGATGATTGTTGGGTGCTTTCTGACGATGTACAGGTCATTATAGTGTGATTTGTAACAATGTACAGATCATTATAGTGTGTTTTGTAACAATGTACGGATCATTATATTGTGTGATTTATAACAATGTACAGATCATTATAGTGTGATTTGTAACAATGTATAAATCATTATTGTGTGATTTGTAACAATGTACAGATCATTATTGTGTGATTTGTAACAATGTATAAATCATTATACTGTGATTTGTAACAATGTATAAATCGTTATTGTGTGATTTGTAACAATGTACAGATCATTATAGTGTGTTTTGTAACAATGTACAGATCATTATTGTGTACTTTGTAACAATGTATAAATCGTTATTGTGTGATTGGTAACAATGTACAGATCATTATTGTGTGTTTTGTAACAATGTACAGATCATTATTGTCTACTTTGTAACAATGTATAAATCGTTATTGTGTGTTTTGTAACAATGTATAAATCATTATACTGTGATTTGTAACAATGTACAGATCATTATAGTGTGTTTTGTAACAATGTACAGATCATTATTGTGTACTTTGTAACAATGTATAAATCGTTATTGTGTGATTTGTAACAATGTACAGATCATTATAGTGTGATTTGTAACAATGTACAGATCATTATTGTCTACTTTGTAACAATGTATAAATCGTTATTGTGTGTTTTGTAACAATGTATAAATCATTATACTGTGATTTGTAACAATGTACAGATCATTATAGTGTGTTTTGTAACAATGTACAGATCATTATTGTGTACTTTGTAACAATGTATAAATCGTTATTGTGTGATTTGTAACAATGTACAGATCATTATAGTGTGATTTGTAACAATGTACATATCATTATAGTGTGATTTGTAACAATGTACGGATCATTATATTGTGTGATTTGTAACAATGTACAGATCATTATAGTGTGATTTGTAACAATGTACAGATCATTATTGTGTACTTTGTAACAATGTATAAATCGTTATTGTGTGATTTGTAACAATGTACAGATCATTATAGTGTGATTTATAACAATGTACAGATCATTATAGTGTGTTTTGTAACAATGTACAGATCATTATTGTGTACTTTGTAACAATGTATAAATCGTTATTGTGTGTTTTGTAACAATGTATAAATCATTATACTGTGATTTGTAACAATGTACAGATCATTATAGTGTGTTTTGTAACAATGTACAGATCATTATTGTGTACTTTGTAACAATGTATAAATCGTTATTGTGTGATTTGTAACAATGTACAGGTCATTATTGTGTGCTTTGTAACAATGTACCGATCATTGTTGTGTGATTTGTAACAATGTACAGATCATTATAGTGTGTTTTGTAACAATGTACAGATCATTATAGTGTGATTTGTACCAATGTACAGATCATTATAGTGTGATTTGTAACAATGTACGGATCATTATATTGTGTGATTTGTAACAATGTACAGATCATTATTGTGTGTTTTGTAACAATGTATAAATCGTTATTGTGTGATTTGTAACAATGTACAGATCATTATAGTGTGATTTGTAACAATGTACAGATCATTATTGTGTACTTTGTAACAATGTATAAATCGTTATTGTGTGATTTGTAACAATGTACAGGTCATTATTGTGTGCTTTGTAACAATGTACCGATCATTGTTGTGTGATTTGTAACAATGTACAGATCATTATAGTGTGTTTTGTAACAATGTACAGATCATTATAGTGTGATTTGTACCAATGTACAGATCATTATAGTGTGATTTGTAACAATGTACGGATCATTATATTGTGTGATTTGTAACAATGTACAGATCATTATTGTGTGTTTTGTAACAATGTATAAATCGTTATTGTGTGATTTGTAACAATGTACAGGTCATTATTGTGTACTTTGTAACAATGTATAAATCGTTATTGTGTGATTTGTAACAATGTACAGATCATTATAGTGTGATTTGTAACAATGTACAGATCATTATTGTGTACTTTGTAACAATGTATAAATCGTTATTGTGTGATTTGTAACAATGTACAGATCATTATAGTGTGATTTGTAACAATGTACAGATCATTATAGTGTGATTTGTAACAATGTATAAATCGTTGTTGTGTGATTTGTAACAATGTATAAATCATTATTGTGTACTTTGTAACAATGTACAGATCATTATTGTGTGATTTGTAACAATGTATAAATCGTTATTGTGTGATTTGTAACAATGTACAGGTCATTATAGTGTGATTTGTAACAATGTACAGATCATTATTGTGTACTTTGTAACAATGTATAAATCATTATTGTGTACTTTGTTACAATGTATAAATCGTTATTGTGTGATTTGTAACAATGTACAGATCATTATAGTGTGATTTGTAACAATGTACGGATCATTATATTGTGTGATTTGTAACAATGTACAGATCATTATAGTGTGATTTGTAACAATGTACAGATCATTATAGTGTGATTTGTAACAATGTACAGATCATTATTGTGTACTTTGTAACAATGTATAAATCGTTATTGTGTGATTTATAACAATGTACCGATCATTATAGTGTGTTTTGTAACAATGTACAGGTCATTATAGTGTGATTTGTAACAATGTACAGATCATTATAGTGTGATTTGTAACAATGTACCGATCATTATAGTGTGATTTATAACAATGTACAGATCATTATACTGTGATTTGTAACAATGTACAGATCATTATTGTGTACTTTGTAACAATGTATAAATCGTTATTGTGTGATTTATAACAATGTACCGATCATTATAGTGTGTTTTGTAACAATGTACAGGTCATTATAGTGTGATTTGTAACAATGTACAGATCATTATAGTGTGATTTGTAACAATGTACAGATCATTATAGTGTGTTTTGTAACAATGTACAGATCATTATAGTGTGATTTGTAACAATGTACAGATCATTATAGTGTGATTTGTAACAATGTACAGATCATTATACTGTGATTTGTAACAATGTATAAATCGTTGTTGTGTGATTTATAACAATGTACAGATCATTATTGTGTGATTTATAACAATGTACAGATCATTATACTGTGATTTGTAACAATGTACAGATCATTATAGTGTGATTTGTAACAATGTACATATCATTATAGTGTGTTTTGTAACAATGTACAGATCATTATTGTGTGATTTATAACAATGTACAGATCATTATACTGTGATTTGTAACAATGTACAGATCATTATAGTGTGATTTGTAACAATGTACAGATCATTATAGTGTGATTTGTAACAATGTACAGATCATTATTGTGTACTTTGTAACAATGTATAAATCGTTATTGTGTGATTTATAACAATGTACCGATCATTATAGTGTGTTTTGTAACAATGTACAGGTCATTATAGTGTGATTTGTAACAATGTACAGATCATTATAGTGTGATTTGTAACAATGTACCGATCATTATAGTGTGATTTATAACAATGTACAGATCATTATACTGTGATTTGTAACAATGTACAGATCATTATTGTGTGATTTGTAACAATGTACAGATCATTATACTGTGATTTGTAACAATGTATAAATCGTTGTTGTGTGATTTATAACAATGTACAGATCATTATAGTGTGTTTTGTAACAATGTACAGATCATTATAGTGTGTTTTGTAACAATGTACAGATCATTATTGTGTGATTTATAACAATGTACAGATCATTATACTGTGATTTGTAACAATGTACAGATCATTATACTGTGATTTGTAACAATGTACAGATCATTATAGTGTGTACTTTGTAACAATGTACCGATCATTATTGTGTGTTTTGTAACAATGTACAGATCATTATTGTGTGATTTGTAACAATGTATAAATCGTTATTGTGTGATTTGTAACAATGTACAGGTCATTATAGTGTGATTTGTAACAATGTATAAATCGTTATTGTGTGATTTGTAACAATGTACAGGTCATTATAGTGTGATTTGTAACAATGTACAGATCATTATTGTGTACTTTGTAACAATGTATAAATCGTTATTGTGTGATTTGTAACAATGTACAGGTCATTATAGTGTGATTTGTAACAATGTATAAATCGTTATTGTGTGATTTGTAACAATGTACAGGTCATTATAGTGTGATTTGTAACAATGTACAGATCATTATTGTGTACTTTGTAACAATGTATAAATCGTTATTGTGTGATTTGTAACAATGTATAAATCGTTATTGTGTGATTTGTAACAATGTACAGGTCATTATAGTGTGATTTGTAACAATGTACAGATCATTATAGTGTGATTTGTAACAATGTACAGATCATTATTGTGTACTTTGTAACGATGTACAGATCATTATTGTGTACTTTGTAACAATGTACAGATCATTATTGTGTACTTTGTAACAATGTATAAATCGTTATTGTGTGATTTGTAACAATGTACAGATCATTATAGTGTGATTTGTAACAATGTACAGATCATTATTGTCTACTTTGTAACAATGTATAAATCGTTATTGTGTGTTTTGTAACAATGTATAAATCATTATACTGTGATTTGTAACAATGTACAGATCATTATAGTGTGTTTTGTAACAATGTACAGATCATTATTGTGTACTTTGTAACAATGTATAAATCGTTATTGTGTGATTTGTAACAATGTACAGATCATTATAGTGTGATTTGTAACAATGTACATATCATTATAGTGTGATTTGTAACAATGTACGGATCATTATATTGTGTGATTTGTAACAATGTACAGATCATTATAGTGTGATTTGTAACAATGTACAGATCATTATTGTGTACTTTGTAACAATGTATAAATCGTTATTGTGTGATTTGTAACAATGTACAGATCATTATAGTGTGATTTATAACAATGTACAGATCATTATAGTGTGTTTTGTAACAATGTACAGATCATTATTGTGTACTTTGTAACAATGTATAAATCGTTATTGTGTGTTTTGTAACAATGTATAAATCATTATACTGTGATTTGTAACAATGTACAGATCATTATAGTGTGTTTTGTAACAATGTACAGATCATTATTGTGTACTTTGTAACAATGTATAAATCGTTATTGTGTGATTTGTAACAATGTACAGGTCATTATTGTGTGCTTTGGAACAATGTACCGATCATTGTTGTGTGATTTGTAACAATGTACAGATCATTATAGTGTGTTTTGTAACAATGTACAGATCATTATAGTTTGATTTGTACCAATGTACAGATCATTATAGTGTGATTTGTAACAATGTACGGATCATTATATTGTGTGATTTGTAACAATGTACAGATCATTATTGTGTGTTTTGTAACAATGTATAAATCGTTATTGTGTGATTTGTAACAATGTACAGATCATTATAGTGTGATTTGTAACAATGTACAGATCATTATTGTGTACTTTGTAACAATGTATAAATCGTTATTGTGTGATTTGTAACAATGTACAGGTCATTATTGTGTGCTTTGTAACAATGTACCGATCATTGTTGTGTGATTTGTAACAATGTACAGATCATTATAGTGTGTTTTGTAACAATGTACCGATCATTATAGTGTGATTTGTACCAATGTACAGATCATTATAGTGTGATTTGTAACAATGTACGGATCATTATATTGTGTGATTTGTAACAATGTACAGATCATTATTGTGTGTTTTGTAACAATGTATAAATCGTTATTGTGTGATTTGTAACAATGTACAGGTCATTATTGTGTACTTTGTAACAATGTATAAATCGTTATTGTGTGATTTGTAACAATGTACAGATCATTATAGTGTGATTTGTAACAATGTACAGATCATTATTGTGTACTTTGTAACAATGTATAAATCGTTATTGTGTGATTTGTAACAATGTACAGATCATTATAGTGTGATTTGTAACAATGTACAGATCATTATAGTGTGATTTGTAACAATGTATAAATCGTTGTTGTGTGATTTGTAACAATGTATAAATCATTATTGTGTACTTTGTAACAATGTACAGATCATTATTGTGTGATTTGTAACAATGTATAAATCGTTATTGTGTGATTTGTAACAATGTACAGGTCATTATAGTGTGATTTGTAACAATGTACAGATCATTATTGTGTACTTTGTAACAATGTATAAATCATTATTGTGTACTTTGTAACAATGTATAAATCGTTATTGTGTGATTTGTAACAATGTACAGATCATTATAGTGTGATTTGTAACAATGTACGGATCATTATATTGTGTGATTTGTAACAATGTACAGATCATTATAGTGTGATTTGTAACAATGTACAGATCATTATAGTGTGATTTGTAACAATGTACAGATCATTATTGTGTACTTTGTAACAATGTATAAATCGTTATTGTGTGATTTATAACAATGTACCGATCATTATAGTGTGTTTTGTAACAATGTACAGATCATTATTGTGTACTTTGTAACAATGTATAAATCATTATAGTGTGATTTATAACAATGTACCGATCATTATAGTGTGATTTGTAACAATGTACAGATCATTATAGTGTGATTTGTAACAATGTACCGATCATTATAGTGTGATTTATAACAATGTACCGATCATTATAGTGTGATTTGTAACAATGTACAGATCATTATAGTGTGATTTGTAACAATGTACCGATCATTATAGTGTGATTTATAACAATGTACAGGTCATTATAGTGTGATTTATAACAATGTACCGATCATTATAGTGTGATTTGTAACAATGTACAGATCATTATAGTGTGATTTGTAACAATGTACCGATCATTATAGTGTGATTTATAACAATGTACAGATCATTATACTGTGATTTGTAACAATGTACAGATCATTATTGTGTGATTTGTAACAATGTACAGATCATTATTGTGTACTTTGTAACAATGTATAAATCGTTATTGTGTGATTTATAACAATGTACCGATCATTATAGTGTGTTTTGTAACAATGTACAGGTCATTATAGTGTGATTTGTAACAATGTACAGATCATTATAGTGTGATTTGTAACAATGTACCGATCATTATAGTGTGATTTATAACAATGTACAGATCATTATAGTGTGATTTGTAACAATGTACAGATCATTATAGTGTGATTTGTAACAATGTACAGATCATTATACTGTGATTTGTAACAATGTATAAATCGTTGTTGTGTGATTTATAACAATGTACAGATCATTATTGTGTGATTTATAACAATGTACAGATCATTATACTGTGATTTGTAACAATGTACAGATCATTATAGTGTGATTTGTAACAATGTACATATCATTATAGTGTGTTTTGTAACAATGTACAGATCATTATTGTGTGATTTATAACAATGTACAGATCATTATACTGTGATTTGTAACAATGTACAGATCATTATAGTGTGATTTGTAACAATGTACAGATCATTATAGTGTGATTTGTAACAATGTACAGATCATTATTGTGTACTTTGTAACAATGTATAAATCGTTATTGTGTGATTTATAACAATGTACCGATCATTATAGTGTGTTTTGTAACAATGTACAGGTCATTATAGTGTGATTTGTAACAATGTACAGATCATTATAGTGTGATTTGTAACAATGTACCGATCATTATAGTGTGATTTATAACAATGTACAGATCATTATACTGTGATTTGTAACAATGTACAGATCATTATTGTGTGATTTGTAACAATGTACAGATCATTATACTGTGATTTGTAACAATGTATAAATCGTTGTTGTGTGATTTATAACAATGTACAGATCATTATAGTGTGTTTTGTAACAATGTACAGATCATTATAGTGTGTTTTGTAACAATGTACAGATCATTATTGTGTGATTTATAACAATGTACAGATCATTATACTGTGATTTGTAACAATGTACAGATCATTATACTGTGATTTGTAACAATGTACAGATCATTATAGTGTGTACTTTGTAACAATGTACCGATCATTATTGTGTGTTTTGTAACAATGTACAGATCATTATTGTGTGATTTGTAACAATGTATAAATCGTTATTGTGTGATTTGTAACAATGTACAGGTCATTATAGTGTGATTTGTAACAATGTATAAATCGTTATTGTGTGATTTGTAACAATGTACAGGTCATTATAGTGTGATTTGTAACAATGTACAGATCATTATTGTGTACTTTGTAACAATGTATAAATCGTTATTGTGTGATTTGTAACAATGTACAGGTCATTATAGTGTGATTTGTAACAATGTATAAATCGTTATTGTGTGATTTGTAACAATGTACAGGTCATTATAGTGTGATTTGTAACAATGTACAGATCATTATTGTGTACTTTGTAACAATGTATAAATCGTTATTGTGTGATTTGTAACAATGTACAGATCATTATTGTGTGATTTGTAACAATGTACAGATCATTATAGTGTGATTTGTAACAATGTATAAATCATTATACTGTGATTTGTAACAATGTATAAATCGTTATTGTGTGATTTGTAACAATGTACAGATCATTATAGTGTGATTTGTAACAATGTACAGATCATTATTGTGTACTTTGTAACAATGTACAGATCATTATAGTGTGATTTGTAACAATGTACAGATCATTATAGTGTACTTTGTAACAATGTATAAATCATTATACTGTGATTTGTAACAATGTATAAATCGTTATTGTGTGATTTGTAACAATGTACAGATCATTATAGTGTGATTTGTAACAATGTACAGATCATTATTGTGTACTTTGTAACAATGTACAGATCATTATAGTGTGATTTGTAACAATGTACCGATCATTATTGTGTGATTTATAACAATGTACAGATCATTATTGTGTGTTTTGAAACAATGTACAGATCATTATTGTGTGATTTATAACAATGTACAGATCATTATACTGTGTTTTGTAACAATGTATAAATCATTATTGTGTACTTTGTAACAATGTATAAATCATTATTGTGTACTTTGTAACAATGTATAAATCGTTATTGTGTGATTTGTAACAATGTACAGATCATTATTGTGTACTTTGTAACGATGTACAGATCATTATTGTGTACTTTGTAACAATGTATAAATCGTTATTGTGTGATTTGTAACAATGTACAGATCATTATAGTGTGATTTGTAACAATGTATAAATCATTATACTGTGATTTGTAACAATGTATAAATCGTTATTGTGTGATTTGTAACAATGTACAGATCATTATAGTGTGATTTGTAACAATGTACAGATCATTATTGTGTACTTTGTAACAATGTACAGATCATTATAGTGTGATTTATAACAATGTACAGATCATTATTGTGTACTTTGTAACAATGTACAGATCATTATAGTGTGATTTGTAACAATGTACAGATCATTATTGTGTACTTTGTAACAATGTACAGATCATTATTGTGTACTTTGTAACAATGTACAGATCATTATAGTGTGATTTATAACAATGTACAGATCATTATAGTGTGATTTATAACAATGAACAGGTCATTATAGTGTGTTTTGTAACAATGTACAGGTCATTATTGTGTGATTTATAACAATGTCCGGATCATTATTATATGTGTTCATCAATGCCAACATTAGGAAGGAATGTGTATTGGAAGTTCCATAAATGGCTAGTGTAGTATTAATATCTGCCATATTCAATATGGGTAAATAATAATGGTAGTGAAATCTCGGATTAACTATTTAAATAGGTCTTAGTGGAATTAAAGTTTGTGTTTTAAATAGTTACATACGATAATGTGCTGTACCACTGACACAGTATTAAAGTAGTATAACACCATACTTATAATGGGGCATGTAGATGTTGTGGAATTTTGAAGTTTTATTCAGCTGTTCTAGTTATTTGTTATGCTATATGTTGCCTGACATCAAGATATGTCTTAGGTCACATTGTGTAATGAAAATATTTGCTGTCTTAACAAGTGTACGTCCAACAAACGACAGAATGTAACATTAAAACGTACTCGCACAGAATGTAGAAGAGATTTGGGTAGCTGCCGAGATCACACTGTATTTTACTGAAGTACTCGAGAGGAGAGTTTGGCGGTGGTGTGACGTCAATCTTCATCCTCATTATGTCATATGATGTGATCCACCGGAAGATGACGCGGCATTTGACTAGATCGTCCCATGAATTGTCGTCGGTTAGATACTCGACGAGATCAAAGTAGGACCCCATCAACAGGTCCAATGGAGCCTGAAAATATAACCGTTTGGTAACTATTATATCATGGATATTACTTGTTTTATTGACATTTCATTAGTGACTTCATAATTATATCTTTTTGATTTCTTATGTAAAAACTATGCCGTTGAATCGTTTCTGACACGGAACAATATTACCTGTTATCATCAATATATTGAAAAGATATCTATTGAAAGAAATATTGACAACATATGATATAGAAGAATGTGTGAAACATTAAATTTTGAATAATGTAGAATCTTACGTCGATAGCGTGCTGATCTACGGCGTGGAAGTCGATGTCGTGGAGGAGAGAGTATTTCGTGGTAGATGTAGGTTTAGGAGGCAGCAATCTGTCAGTCTCCTGGAAAAAACAGTTCAATAAAGTATCGTGTATCAAATGCCACGTGCACCCAAAGGTCGGGAGTTGATTTCAATCACTGTTCGGAATTGCCGCAGTTCTTTTACGTAATATTTTTCTCACTATGCCCATGCATAAAGCCAACCGAAACATAGGATTAACAACAATGTAACAATCAATTAGTATTGTTCAAATACTTGTACATTTGTATCTAGTTGTAAGTCAGCCTACCTTTGCTATATCTATGTACGCTACAAATTAGCATGAATATTATGTACAGTGAATAAGTCTGAGGACAGTTTAGTTAATGTCATAAACTGTTAGAATTGACCATACCTCAAAACCAAATGTTAAACAACATACACGTGAAGTATATCAGAAATGCGTGAAGTTCATATTATGACACAGACACATGTGACAATACGTGTTAAAACATAATATTCCAAATAGACATAAACTTAACAAGCTTTCCAAGCAGTGCCAATTACTTCTATTGGGGCTAAATATTAGGTAGAGTCCACAAGATTCGAGATGAATGAAAGGAACGACAAAATGAACAAGGCTGCCAGTATTCTACGTTATTAAGCAGTTTACAAAGTGTTTGAATGACAATTTGTCACAGTTTTTGAATAACTCACCAACATAGGTTCAGTGCGCATAGTATTGCCTATAGTGTAAATACACAGACTTTAAGAGACAGTTGAGAAACGACATGTAGTGAAATCGAACCGGTCACTTTCCTGAGAATACCATAAAAGATAAGAACATTAAACTGAACCACACTGTTTCGTCCTTCTACGAATCGTCAGTGAATTGGTAGGAACCAAATGTATAGAAATCCAAAAGGTAAGACAAAAAAGTCAAAATGCAACTTTAGTAATGACAGATAAAAATTCACCTTTTTCTTGCTTTTTCCAGGCTTGAATTTCCCCTTGTTTTTCTGAAAAGCCATCGGCTGCTGCGCATGTTTGGAATTCTTGTCGTTTTTCTTATTACTGATGGAATTATACGCCTTTTTACTGCGTGTCTTCCCCTCGCCTCCCAGTATTTGTCCAGGTTCGTCGTTGTTCCCGCCATGGTTGTCCTGTGTGTACTGAGGGTTGGTGTTGCGTGGGGTCTGTTGGGACCCGGAGTCAGAATGAGGTGCTGCCCCCGAAGAGCTACCGGCTCCCATATTGTTCCCTGTTTCTATACTATGATGTCATTGTATGTCATTCCTGCTGTTGTAGTCGTGCCCATCTGGTTATACCTTTAAACACCCAATATGTGAGATATTCACTGCCGTATCATCGCTTTATGTAGAAATCATTACTGCTAGACCACAGTCTGGTCCCGAGTCTTTGTATTTCTGCTTACATTGTTCTAATATCAATGCTAGCGTTTATTGAAGTGCTTGCATTTACTTTATGCACTTAAAACATGGTACAAGAGCCACTTTAAGTGTGAATAATGACATTAAATGTTAGATATAATATGCGTACTTTTTATACGTGTTTATGGCGATGTTATATAAATACTATTGTGTGTTCGCTCAATAAGTAATAGTCCGTGTGTATATGAAGAACAATATCGAGGAATAATCAAATTTGTAAATGTTGAATACAGGAAGGTATTGTCTCATTAAATGAATATATAACAGAAGGACACATCCTTCAATACTTCCCATGAACCGAATGGTTAGAGACGAAACCAATATATCATTGTGAAACGACCAAAATCGGTTACTAGTATTCTAAAGATATCGAGGTAATTATGAATTTTTTTAGAATTTAGTTAATAGAAACAAGCACTTCAACATATAATTACAAAACATTGCTCATTACGTTCGCCGGATAGTGTCATCGATCTAATCAAGTAAAGAACCCCTAACAGAAACTTGAAAATACTGTAAACCATGTAAATGATGAATATGTTGAGTAATTAATGAGTATTTACTCACCTTACCGAGGACAAGTGACCAGGTCTGCCACACTGATCTGTGATTAACACCAGGTCTGTTTAACTGTGTTTATTGTGTCCTCAATTCCAGAATGATATACCGTGTACTGAGATCAGGAAATAATCGCCTAATTCCTATAGTAGATTAGTCTATGATCCCGGTATTGAGTTTTAATCGTATTTAGAGTAAATAGGTAACATTTGTGTATCAAGTAGGGCATTGTTCTTGCTTTAGATTATTGTGTGTCTCCTTATGTAAATAAATCAGTGTGATTTTAAAATATGGCTTTGATGACCGAGTTCTAAGCTGGAAGAAAGTGTCAGCACACATCGGGCAATTTGTTGTATATTGATGTTTTATGATGAAATATACTGAAAATAAAAACAAACGCAATTACAAATTGTCCGGTTTACTACGGGAAATCAAAAGATGTTATAAAATGTAATAATGGTGTGGTTGAAAGATTGGGAATCACTATATCGTCTGTGGAATCTTCATATGTGTACGTTTTTCTGTACCCTCGTCAAATACTTTAAGGTCGATCCAAGAGTACACCCTCTCAAAATAAATAGCGTTATGTATGGGGCGCCGTTTTACTATTTATTCCCATTTGGTGATATCACCTATTCGAATGAGTGATATCACCTATTCGAATGAGTGATATCACCTATTCGTTTCATTAAGTGATATCACCCATTCGAATAGGTGATATCACTCATTCGAATAGGTGATATCACCCATTCGAATAGGTGATATCACTTATTGAAACGAATAGGTGATATCAGTCATTCGAATAGGTGATATCACTTATTGAAACGAATAGGTGATATCACTCATTCGAATGGGTGATATCACCAAATGGGAATAAATAGTAAAACGGCGCCCCATAGTTATGTGCCTATCAATATCGTGTATGCCCTCGTGAGCTGCAAGTGGTGGCACGAGCTTATTTGTACATTGACCATCATTGGCATACAGTTCGTTTCCTCGTAGATTTCAACAACAACGTCAGTAGAGCCCTTTATATGCATTTATATCTATGGTCTATATTTTATATTCTAAAAATGCTTGGAGAGGGGACAAAACATTTGAATTTTTTTTTCTGGAACCATCCATCCAGCGCCAACGTCACCTGAGCAACGTTGATTAGGCTTACGTCATATCCTTCTATCCAACTCGTTCTATAAATGTTCTATTGGGGAGAGGTCAGATCAACCTAAACTTTGACGAGGGTTCTAGTGCCATTGATGGAATTGTCACAGGCGACAGAGTGGTTCTCTATCTTTCGATTAAACCATTATGACATTCTATAGCAATTCTTCCAAATGAGTTCCAAATGGGTCATTCTATTGTAGTTATTATAGTATATCAGATTTGCTAAGCACGGTAGCCTGGACTATCTTTGCGTCGTGATTGAAAAGTACCTCTCCGTCCGGTAGGTACCTATCACAGACAATGGAGTGAGCTAAGTATGTGACATTAGTGTTGTCCCTCCTATTACAGACAATGGAGTGAGCTAAGTATGTGACATTAGTGTTGTCCCTCCTATCACAGACAATGGAGTGAGCTAAGTATGTGACATTAGTGGTGTTCCTCCTATCACAGACAATGGAGTGAGCTAAGTATGTGACATTAGTGTTGTCCCTCCTATTACAGACAATGGAGTGAGCTAAGTATGTGACATTAGTGTTGTCCCTCCTATCACAGACAATGGAGTGAGCTAAGTATGTGACATTAGTGTTGTCCCTCCTATCACAGACAATGGAGTGAGCTAAGTATGTGACATTAGTGGTGTCCCTCCTATTACAGACAATGGAGTGAGCTAAGTATGTGACATTAGTGTTGTCCCTCCTATCACAGACAATGGAGTGAGCTTAAGTATGTGATATTAGTGTTGTCCCTCCTATCACAGACAATGGAGTGAGCTAAGTATGTGACATTAGTGTTGTCCCTCCTATCACAGACAATGGAGTGAGCTTAAGTATGTGATATTAGTGGTGTCCCTCCTATCACAGACAATGGAGTGAGCTAAGTATGTGACATTAGTGTTGTCCCTCCTATCACAGACAATGGAGTGAGCTTAAGTATGTGATATTAGTGTTGTCCCTCCTATCACAGACAATGGAGTGAGCTAAGTATGTGACATTAGTGGTGTCCCTCCTATCACAGACAAGGAAGTGAGCTAAGTATGTGACATTAGTGTTGTCCCTCCTATCACAGACAATGGAGTGAGCTAAGTATGACATTATTGTTGTCCCTCCTATCACAGACAATGGAGTGAGCTAAGTATGTGACATTAGTGTTGTCCCTCATATCACAGACAATGGAGTGAGCTAAGTATATAACATTAGTGGTGTCCCTCCTATCACAGACAATGAAGTGAGCTAAGTATGTGATATTAGTGTTGTCCGTCCTATCACAGACAATGGAGTGAGCTAAGTATGACATTATTGTTGTCCCTCCTATCACAGACAATGGAGTGAGCTAAGTATGTGACATTAGTGTTGTATCTCCTATCACAGACAATGGAGTGAGCTAAGTATGACATTATTGTTGTCCCTCCTATCACAGACAATGGAGTGAGCTAAGTATGTGACATTAGTGGTGTTCCTCCTATTACAGACAATGGAGTGAGCTAAGTATGTGATATTAGTGTTGTCCGTCCTATCACAGACAATGGAGTGAGCTAAGTATGTGACATTAGTGTTGTCCCTCCTATCACAGACAATGGAGTGAGCTAAGTATATAACATTAGTGGTGTCCATCCTATCACAGACAATGGAGTGAGCTAAGTATGTGATATTAGTGTTGTCCATCCTATCACAGACAATGGAGTGAGCTAAGTATGTGACATTAGTGTTGTCCGTCCTATCACAGACAATGGAGTGAGCTAAGTATGTGACATTAGTGTTGTCCCTCCTATCACAGACAATGGAGTGAGCTAAGTATGACATTATTGTTGTCCCTCCTATCACAGACAATGGAGTGAGCTAAGTATGTGACATTAGTGTCGTCCCTCCTATCACAGACAATGGAGTGAGCTAAGTATGTGACATTAGTGTTGTCCCTCCTATCACAGACAATGGAGTGAGCTAAGTATGTGACATTAGTGGTGTCCCTCCAATCACAGACAATGGAGTGAGCTAAGTATGTGACATTAGTGGTGTCCCTCCTATCACAGACAATGGAGTGAGCTAAGTATGTGACATTAGTGTTGTCCCTCCTATCACAGACAATGGAGTGAGCTAAGTATGACATTATTGTTGTCCCTCCTATCACAGACAATGACATTAGTGTTGTCCCTCCTATCACAGACAATGGAGTGAGCTAAGTATGTGACATTAGTGTTGTCCCTCCTATCACAGACAATGACATTAGTGTCGTCCCTCCTATCACAGACAATGGAGTGAGCTAAGTATGTGGCATTAGTGTTGTCCCTCCTATCACAGACAATGGAGTGAGCTAAGTATGTGACATTAGTGGTTTCACTTTGTGCTCTAAAGTGCTGATGTGACCTCTCCGGCGGCTTGGTTTCCGTGATAGGTACATGTATAATATTTTCCACAGGAAAGTATTACAGAATTTAATTAAGTTTCCTAAACTACGTTTTTTCCTTTTTGTAATGCTTTCCTATGTAAACACTAAGTTAAGGAATTTCCTTGCGTTGAGAGAACCGGGCCTGATAATTCAATCAAGTCGTTCGCTGGCTTTCTTATGGCTGGATTATATTCAACTGATACACCATTTTGCCGTCGGTTGGGGTCTAATTTTGTTGCCACAGTCTGTAAATACTTTGGTTCGCTGTTGTTTTGGGTTGTAATACTTTCATAGGAAATACTAACGGCTGATGCCAGGAATCCCAGAAAGTCGTTCAAATTCATTGTAGCCTTACTCCTACGTCGTAATCCTAAGGATGCAACTCTACCGCTATACAAAAAGTAAACACAATTATGAGTAGTAGTAGTAGTAGTAGTAGTAGTAGTAGTAGTTGTAGTAGTAGTAGTTGTGGTAGTAGTAGTTGTGGTAGTAGTAGTAGTTGTTGTAGTAGTAGTAGTTGTGGTAGTAGTAGTAGTTGTGGTAGTAGTAGTAGTTGTTGTAGTAGTAGTAGTAGTAGTAGTGGTAGTAGTAGTAGTAGTTGTGGTAGTAGTGGTAGTAGTAGTTGTTGTAGTAGTAGTAGTTGTTGTAGTAGTAGTAGTTGTGGTAGTAGTAGTAGGTAGTGGTAGTGTTCTGTTATGTGTGTCTACTAGTCGTAGTATGCTTGTTGGTGTAGTAGTTTGGGTAGTTGTGTAGTCTGTTGTTAGTTGGGGTGTGGTCGTGGTGGTCGTAGTACGTACGTTGTTGCTCTGTGTAGTGTGTGTGTATGGTGTGGTGTGGTGTGTTGTGGTTTGTCTCGTGTTGGTGGTCGTCGTCGTTTGTTTCGTCGTCGTCGTCGTTGTGTCGTCGTTCGTGTTGTGTCGTTGTCGTGTTGTTGTCGTTGTGTGTTGTCTTTGTGTCGGTGTTCGTGTTGTGTGTGTGGTCGTGTCGTCGTTGGTTGTGTGTGTGTGTCGTGTCGTTGTGTTAGTCGTCTGTTGTCGTAGTGTTGTGTGTGTGTTATCTGTCGTTTGGTGTCGTCGTCGTTGTTTGTGTACTTCGTCGTCGGGTTTTGGTCGTTCGTGTGTTTTGTCGTCGTTCGTGTTGGTGTTGTGTCGTTTGTGGTGTGTGTGTCGTTGTTGTGTAGTCGTGTTGTGTG